>NC_041381.1:143152941-143162913 GCF_002162155.2 Triticum dicoccoides
TTCTTTTTATTTATTTTCTTTTCTATCTTATTTCTAGTTTCTTTTAATCTTTAGTTTTTACAGAAATCGCCACTAGTATCTAAAGTAGTATTTATAAACAAACTGCTGTCACATCAATTCTCAACCCATAATAAAATATTTTAATATTTTATAAAATCCAATAGGTATTTGTTTAATTGTTTTCACTACTGTTTTAATTAGTTTAGAGCCCTTAAACATTTTATCAAGGTTTGGTTTCTCCATCGTATTTACACATGATTTATCCGACCCACCTTGAACATTTTGGTTTCGTTGTTTGAAAACTTTTATTATTTGCCTTTAATTGAATTTTGAATTTGAAACGGTTTTGAAGTAACCCGAGATTAACTAAACTGACAGAGGTGACGTGTCACCATTAACGTGAGATTACTGTAGCATGATTATCCGGGGTCACAATAATCAACCAGTTACATTGTGACGTTTGGTAGCACACAAAGTGTTCCTCCGATAAATGGGAGTTGCATAATATCATAGTCATAGGAACATGTATAAGTCATGAAGAAAGCAATAACAACATACTAAACGATCGTGTGCTAAGCTAACGGAATGGGTCATGTCAATCACATCATTCTTCTAATGATGTGATCCCGTTAATCAAATGACAACACATTTCTATGGCTAGGAAACATAACCATCTTTGATCAACAAGCTAGTCAAGTAGAGGCATACTAGTGACACTCTGTTTGTCTATGTATTCACACATGTATTATGTTTCCGGTTAATACAATTCTAGCATGAATAATAAACATTTATCATGATATAAGGAAATAAATAATAACTTTATTATTGCCTTTAGGGCATATTTCCTTCAGTCTCCCACTTGCACTAGAGTCAATAATCTAGATTACACAGTAATGATTCTAACACCCATGGAGCCTTGGTGCTGATCATGTTTTGCTCGTGGTAGAGGCTTAGTCAATGGGTCTACAACATTCAGATCCGTATGTATCTTGCAAATTTCTATGTCTCCCACCTGGACTAGATCCCAGATGGAATTGAAGCGTCTCTTGATGTGCTTGGTTCTCTTGTGAAATCTGGATTCCTTCGCCAAGGCAATTTCTCCAGTATTGTCACAAAAGATTTTCATTGGACCCGATGCACTAGGTATGACACCTAGATCGGATATGAACTCCTTCATCCAGACTCCTTCATTTGCTGCTTCCGAAGCAGCTATGTACTCCGCTTCACACGTAGGTCCCGCCACGATGCTTTATTTAGAACTGCACCAACTGACAGCTCCACCGTTCAATGTAAACATGTATCCGGTTTGTGATTTAGAATCGTCCGGATCAGTGTCAAAGCTTGCATCAACGTAACCATTTACGATGAGCTCTTTGTCACCTCCATAAACAAGAAACATATCCTTAGTCCTTTTCAGGTATTTCAGGATGTTCTTAACCGCTGTCCAGTGATCCACTCCTGGATTACTTTGGTACCTCCCTGCTAGACTTATAGCAAGGCACACATCAGGTCTGGTACACAGCATTGCATACATGATAGAGCCTTTGGCTGAAGCATAGGGAACATCTTTCATCTTCTCTCTATCTTCTGCAGTGGTCGGGCATTGAGTCTTACTCAACTTCACACCTTGTAACACAGGTAAGAACCCTTTCTTTGCTTGATCCATTTTGAACTTCTTCAAAACTTTGTCAAGGTATGTGCTTTGTGAAAGTCCAATTAAGCGTCTTGATCTATCTCTATAGATCTTAATGCCCAATATGTAAGCAGCTTCATCGAGGTCTTTCATTGAAAAACTCTTATTGAAGTATCCCTTTATGCTATCCAGAAATTCTATATCATTTCCGATCAGCAATATGTCATCCACATATAATATCAGAAATGCTACAAAGCTCCCACTCACTTTCTTGTAAATACAGGCTTCTCCAAAAGTCTGTACAAAACCAAATGCTTTGATCACACTATCAAAGCGTTTATTCCAACTCCGAGAGGTTTGCACCAGTCCATAAATGGATCGCTGGAGCTTGCACACTTTGTTAGCTCCCTTTGGATCGACAAAACCTTCTGGTTGCATCATATACAACTCTTCTTCCAGAAACCCGTTCAGGAATGCAGTTTTGACATCCATCTGCCATATTTCATAATCATAAAAGCGGCAATCGCTAACATGATTCGGACAGACTTAAGCATCGCTACGGGTGAGAAGGTCTCGTCGTAGTCAATCCCTTGAACTTGTCGAAAACCTTTCGCGACAAGTCGAGCTTTGTAGACAGTAACATTACCGTCAGCGTCAGTCTTCTTCTTGAAGATCCATTTATTTTCAATTGCTTGCCGATCATCGGGCAAGTCAACCAAAGTCCACACTTTGTTCTCATACATGGATCCCATCTCAGATTTCGTGGCCTCAAGCCATTTTGTAGAATCTGGGCTCACCATCGCTTCTTCATAGTTCATAGGTTCATCATGGTCTAGTAACATGACTTCCAGAATAGGATTACCGTACCACTCTGGTGCGGATCTTACTCTGGTTGATCTACGAGGTTCAGTAACAACTTGATCTGAAGTTCCATGATCATCATCATTAACTTCCTCACTAATTGGTGTAGGTGTCACAGGAACAGATTTCTGTGATGAGCTACTTTCCAATAAGGGAGTAGGTATAGTTACCTCATCAAGTTCTACTTTCCTCCCACTCACTTCTTTCGAGAGAAACTCCTTCTCTAGAAAGGATCCATTCTTAGCAACGAATGTCTTGCCTTCAGATCTGTGATAGAAGGTGTACCCAACAGTTTCCTTTGGGTATCCTATGAAGGCACATTTCTCCGATTTGGGTTCGAGCTTATCAGGTTGAAGCTTTTTCACATAAGCATCGCAGCCCCAAACTTTCAGAAACGACAACTTTGGTTTCTTACCAAACCACAGTTCATAAGGTGTCGTCTCAACGGATTTTGATGGTGCCCTATTTCACGTGAATGTGGCTGTCTCTAAAGCATAACCCCAAAATGATAGCGGTAAATCAGTAAGAGACATCATAGATCGCACCATATCCACTAAAGTACGATTACGACGTTCGGACACACCATTACGCTGTGGTGTTTCGGGTGGCGTGAGTTGCGAAACTATTCCGCATTGTTTCAAATGTAGACCAAACTCGTAACTCAAATATTCTCCTCCATGATCTGATCGTAGAAACTTTATTTTCTTGTTACGATGATTTTCAACTTCACTCTGAATTTTTTTGAACTTTTCAAATGTTTCAGACTTATGTATCATTAAGTAGATATACCCATATCTGCTCAAATCATCTATGAAGGTGAGAAAATAACGATATCCGCCACGAGCCTCAACATTCATTAGACCACATACATCTGTATGTACGATCTCCAACAAATCTATTGCTCTCTCCATTGTACCGGAGAACGGCGTTTTAGTCATCTTGCCCATGAGGCATGGTTCGCAAGTACCAAGTGATTCATAATCAAGTGGTTCCAAAAGTCCATCAGTATGGAGTTTCTTCATGCGTTTTACACCGATATGACCCTAACGGCAGTGCCACAAATAAGTTGCACTATCATTATCAACTCTGCATCTTTTGGCTTCAACATTATGAATATGTGTATCACTACTATCGAGATTCATCAAAAATAGACCACTCTTCAAGGGTGCATGACCGTAAAAGATATTACTCATATAAATAGAACAACCATTATTCTCTGATTTAAATGAATAATCGTCTCGCATCAAACAAGATCCAGATATAATGTTCATTCTCAACGCTGGCACCAAATAACAATTATTTAGGTCTAAAACTAATCCCGAAGGTAGATGTATAGGTAGCGTGCCGACCGCGATCACATCGACTTTGGAACCATTTCCCACGCGCATCGTCACCTCGTCCTTTGCCAGTGTTCGCTTAATCCGTAGTCCCTGTTTCGAGTTGCAAATATTAGCAACAGAACCAGTATCAAATACCTAGGTGCTACTGCAAGCTCTAGTAAGGTAGACATCAATAACATGTATATCACATATACCTTTGTTCACCTTGCCATCCTTCTTATCCGCCAAATACTTGGGGCAGTTCCGCTTCCAGTGACCAGTCTGCTTGCAGTAGAAGCACTCTGTTTCAGGCTTAGGTCCAGACTTGGGTTTCTTATCTTGAGCAGCAACTTGCTTGTTGTTCTTCTTAAAGTTCCCCTTCTTCTTCCCTTTGCCCTTTTTCTTGAAACTAGTGGTCTTGTTGACCATCAACACTTGATGCTCCTTCTTGATTTCTACCTCCGCAGCCTTTAGCATTGTGAATAGCTCGGGAATCGTCTTTTCCATCCCTTGCATATTATAGTTCATCACAAAGCTCTTGTAGCTTGGTGGCAGTGATTGGAGAATTCTTTCAATGACGCTATCATCCGGAAGATTAACTCCCAGTTGAATCAAGTGATTATTATACCCAGACATCTTGAGTATATGCTCACTGACAGAACTATTCTCCTCCATCTTGCAGCTATAGAACTTATTGGAGACTTCATATCTCTCAATCCGGGCATTTGCTTGAAATATTAACTTCAACTCTTGGAACATCTCATATGCCCCATGACGTTCAAAACGTCGTTGAGGACCCGGTTCTAAGCCGTAAAGCATGGCACACTGAACTATCGAGTAGTCATCAGCTTTGCTCTGCCAGACGTTCATAACATCTGGTGTTGCTCCTGCAGCAGGCCTGGCACCCAGCAATGCTTCGAGGACGTAATTCTTCTATGCAGCAATGAGGATAATCCTCAAGTTACGGACCCAGTCCGTGTAATTGCTACCATCATCTTTCAACTTTGCTTTCTCAAGGAACGCATTAAAATTCAACGGAACAACAACACGGGCCATCTATCTACAATCAACATAGACAAGCAAGATACTATCAGGTACTAAGTTCATGATAAATTTAAGTTCAATTAATCGTATTACTTAAGAACTCCCACTTAGAAAGACATCTCTCTAATCCTCTAAGTGATCACGTGATCCAAATCAACTAAACCATAACCGATCATCACGTGAAATGGAATAGTTTTCAATGGTGAACATCACTATCTTGATCATATCTACCATATGATTCATGCTCGACCTTTCGGTCTCATTGTTCCGAGGCCATATCTGCATATGCTAGGCTCGTCAAGTTTAACCTGAGTATTTTGCGTGTGCAAAACTGGCTTGCACCCGTTGTAGATGGATGTAGAGCTTATCACACCCGATCATCACGTGGTGTCCGGGCACGACGAACTTTGGCAACGGTGCATACTCAGGGAGAACACTTTTATCTTGAAATTTAGTGAGAGATCATCTTATAATGCTACCGACAATCAAAGCAAGATAAGATGCATAAAAGATAAACATCACATGCAATCAATATAAGTGATATGATATGGCCATCATCATCTTGTGCTTGTGATCTCCATCTCCGAAGCACCTCCATGATCACCATCTTCACCGGGGCGACACCTTGATCTCCATCGTAGCATCGTTGTAGTCTCGCCAATCTTATGCTTCTACGACTATCGCTACCGTTTAGTGATAAAGTAAAGCATTACAGGGTGATTGCATTGCATACAATAAAGCGACAACCATATGGCTCCTGCCAGTTGCCGATAACTCGGTTACAAAACATGATCATCTCATACAATAAAATACAGCATCACGTCTTGACCATATCACATCACAACATGCCCTGCAAAAACAAGTTAGATGTCCTCTGCTTTGTTGTTGCAAGTTTTACGTGGCTGCTACGGGCTTAGCAAGAACCGTTCTTACCTACGCATCAAAACCACAACGATAGTTTTTCAAGTTGGTGCTGTTTTAACCTTCCCAAGGACCGGGCGTAGCCACACTCGGTTCAACTAAAGTTGGAGAAACTGACACCCGCCAGTCACCTGTGTGCAAAGCACGTCAGTAGAACCAGTCTCGCGTAAGCGTACGCGTAATGTCGGTCCGGGCCGCTTCATCCAACAATACCGCCAAACCAAAGTATGACATGCTGGTAAGCAGTATGATTTATATCGCCCACAACTCTCTTGTGTTCTACTTGTGCATATAACATCAACGCATAAAACCTGGCTCTGATACCACTGTTGGGTAACGTAGTAATTTAAAAAAAAAATCCTACGCACACGCAAGATCATGGTGATGCATAACAACGAGAGGGGAAAGTGTTGTCTACGTACCCTCGTAGACCGAAAGCGGAAGCGTTAGCACAACGCAGTTGATGTAGTCATACATCTTCACGATCCGACCAATCAAGCACCGAACCTACGGCACCTCCGAGTTCAGCACACGTTCAGCCCGATACCGTCCCTCGAACTCCGATCCAGCCGAGTGTTGAGGGAGAGTTTCGTCAGCACGACGGTGTGGTGACGATGTTGATGTTCTACCATCGCAGGGCTTTGCCTAAGCACCGCTACAGTATTATCAAGGTGGACTATGGTGGAGGGGGGCACCGCACACGGCTAAAAGATCAAACAGATCAATTGTTGTGTCTATGGGGTGCCCCCTACCCCCGTATATAAAGGAGCAAGGGAGGAGGCCGGCCGGCCCTTGCAGGGCGCGCCAGGAGGAGGAGTCCTCCTCCTAGCAGGAGTAGGACTCCCCTCTTTCCTATTCCTACTAGGAGGGGGAAAGGAAGGGGGGGAGGGAGAAGGAAAAGGGGGCGCCGCTCCCCCTCTTCTAGTCCAATTCGGACCAGAGGGGGAGGGGGCACGCGGCCCACCCTGGCCGCCCCTCATGAGGGAGTCCTGGATTAGGGGGTATCCGGACAGCCGGACTGTGTACAATGTCTGGACTATTGAAGCGTGAAGATACAAGACTCAAGACTTCGGCCCGTGTCCGGTGTGACGCCCCCGATTCAATCGTACACTAATCATGCATGCAAACGTGTACGATCAAGATTAGGGACTCACAGGAAGATATGACAACACAACTCTAAAAACATAAATAAGTCATACAAGCATCATAATACAAGCCAGTGGCCTCGAGGGCTCGAATACAAGTGCTCGATCATAGACGAGTCAGCGGAAGCAACAATATATGAGTACAGACATAAGTTAAACAAGTTTGCCTTAAGAAGGCTAGCACAAACTGGGATACAGATCGAAAGAGGCGCAAGCCTCCTACCTGGGATCCTCCTAAACTACTCCTGGTCGTCGGCAGCAGCCTGCACGTAGTAGTAGGCACCTCCAGTGTAGTAGTCGTCATCGACGGTGGTGTCTGGCTCCACGGCTCCAGCATCTGGTTGCGACAACCAGGTAGAAGGGAAAGGGGAAAAGAGGGAGAAAAGCAACCGTGAGTACTCATCCAAAGTACTCGCAAGCAAGGATCTACACTACATATGCATGGGTATATGTGTAAAGAGGCAATATCGGTGGACTGAACTATAGAATGCCAGAATAAGAGGGGGATAGCTAGTCCTATCAAAGACTACGCTTCTGGCAGCCTCCGTCTTGCAGCATGTAGAAGAGAGTAGACTGAAGTCCTCCAAGTAGCATCTCCAAGTAGCATCGCATAGCATAATCCTACCCGGCGATCCTCCCCTCGTCGCCCTGTTAGAGAGCGATCACCGGGTTGTAGCTGGCACTTGGAAGGGTGTGTTTTATTAAGTATCCGGTTCTAGTTGTCATAAGGTCAAGGTACAACTCCAAGTTGTCCTGTTACCGAAGATCACGGCTATTCGAATAGATTAACTTCCTTGCAGGGGTGCACCACATAACCCAACACGCTCGATCCCATTTGGCCGGACACACTTTCCTGGGTCATGCCCGGCCTCGGAAGATCAACACGTCGCAACCCCACCTAGGCACAACAGAGAGGTCAGCACGCCGGTCTAACTCCTATGGCGCAGGGGTCTGGGCCCATCGCCCATTGCACACCTGCACGTTGCGTGGGCGGCCGAAAGCAGAACTAGCCCCCTTAATACAAGAGCAGGCTTACGTTCCAATCCGGCGCGCGCCGCTCAGTCGCTGACGTCTAGAAGGCTTCGGCTGATACCACGACGTCGAGTGCCCATATCTTTCCCACGTAGTTGGTTAGTGCGTATAGGCCAGTGGCCAGACTCAGATCAAATACCAAGATCTCGTTAAGCGTGTTATTATGAAGCAACCGCGAACGCCGACCAGGGCCAGGCCCACCTCTCGCCTAGGTGGTCTCAACCTGCCCTGTCGCTCCTGCCACATAGTAACAGTCGGGGGCCGTCGGGAACCCAGGCCCACCTCTACCGGGATGGAGCCACCTGTCCTTTCAGCCCCCTTATCTGAATCACTTGCAGGTACTCAATGAGCTGACTCGACTTTAGTCACCATCTGTAGCATGTATATATGTATAGTATATACCCGTGATCACCTCCCGAGTGATCACGGCCCAATAGTATAGCAAGGCAAACTGACAAGAATGTAGGGCCAATGATGATAAACTAGCATCCTATACTAAGCATTTAGGATTGCGGGTAAGGTATCAATGACTATAGCAACAATGACAGGCTATGCATCAGAATAGGATTAACGGAAAGCAGTAACATGCTACAGTACTCTAATGCAAGCAGTATAGAGAATAATATGCGATATCTGGTGATCAAGGGGGGGCTTGCCTAGTAGCTCAGACAAGGAGGGGTCGTCGGTGACGTAGTCGACCACAGGGCATCAGCATCGTCACGGGGTCTACCGGAGAGAAGAGGGGGGAAGAAACAGTAAATACATAGCAAGCAAGTTCATAACAGGACAACAAGCAGAGCTAGACGTGTTCTAACGCGGTATGAGTTGATACGGTGAAGGGGGAAAACATGCGGGGAAGTATCCCCGGTGTTCCGTGTTTTCGGACAGATGAACCGGAGGGGGAATGTTGCGTGTTTGCTATGCTAGGGATGTGTGGTGGACGAACGGGCTGCGTACCCGGATTCGTCTTGTTTTTCTGAGCAACTTTCATGTAGAAAACATTTTCATCCGAGTTACGGATTGTTTTATATGATTTTCTAAAGTTTTTATTAATCTCTGGAATTTAATTATTTATCTCAACATTATCCAGAATAGTAAAAGATGACGTCAGCATGATAACATGCTGACGTCAGCAGTCAACTGTGCAATTGACTGGGTCAACTACGTGTGGGTCCCGCATGTCATACACTTTTTAGTTTAAGTAGGGTTTAGCTAATTAACTACTGCTTAATTAAATTAACTAATTGATTAGATTAATTTAAACATGATTAATTAACTTAATTATTTTACTAATTAATTAATTAACTAATTAATGATTTTATTAATTACATTTTCATTTCTTTTTAATTTTCGTTTTAGGGGTGTGTGGCACCTACGTTAGTGGCCCAGGGGCATCGGGCCCCACCCGGCAGTGGCCCAAGAGACCGACCGGGGCGGGCGCGTGGTAAGGGGCGTGGGCGCCTGAGGTCGGGCGCAGGCCCCAGGCGGGCGCTCGCCCAGCAGGGCGGCGAGGCCACGGCCACGGCCGGTGGCTGCCCCGGGCGGTTGGCCGCCGGCGAGGAGGAGGGCCGCGGGTGAGGGGGAATGGCGGGCGGCGAAGGCGGGCAGCGGACTGCGATGGTGGGCAGCGGTGTGAGAGATGGGGAACAGGAAGGGGCACTGGCTGCGAGAGGTGCGGGGCGCGGCAAGGCACCGGCGCGCGAGTGGTCACGGGGCCGGGCGCTGCCAGCGCGGGGTGACCGCAGGCAGGGCTCGGGCGGACGTGCGCAGCGGCGGAGAGAGAGGGAGATGAGGGGGGGTGCGCTCACGGCCGTTGCCGAGTAGGGGTGGCCGACGAGGCTCATCGGAGCTGGCGTGGAGGAGGACGGGGACGATCCGACGAGGGGGAAGGTCCGGCGACAATGGGGAGGGGGACGATGACGGGCAGCGGCGAGGTGGCCTCGGTCGGCAATGCCAGCGAAGCCACCGGGCGGCGAATGACGGTGATGACAGCGGGGCGGCGTCGGGCGGCCTCGGG
>NC_041381.1:143163229-143180377 GCF_002162155.2 Triticum dicoccoides
ATGGGGTTAGGGTTTCGGGTGGGAGGCCTAGTAGGCCAGGGGCGTGGGTGGCCGGTTGGGCCTGCCAGGCAGCCTAGTGGCCGGCTGGGCCGAAGCCCAACGAGGGAGGGGGGTTCCTTTTACTTCCTTTTGTTTTCTTGTTTGTTTTTATTTTCTTTTTCCTATTTTCTTTTATTCTATTTTATTTTACTTTTAGTTTCTTTAGTTTTATAAATATGAAAATAGCTCCTAAATTAATGTCTCCGAATAACCCACTGCCTTAAAAAGTTTGGTGACTAATAAACTAGTTTATATTTGTTTATTAATTTAAAAAGCATTCAAATAATTGTCTTTGCTATTGTTTTATTTAGTTTAGTGCATTTAGACTTTTTATAAAGACTTGGTTTATCCACCATCATTACTTATGAATTATTTGGCTCACTCCGAACATTTTAGTTTTAATTTGAAATCTTTTATTGTTTGCTCGATTTTGAATTTGAATTCGATCGGTTTCGAACTAACGCGAGATTAGCAACAGTAATCGAGGTGACGTGGCATCATTAGCGGAGGGTTACTGTGGCTTAATTATCCGGGCGTCACATCCGGATGGGACTTTCCTTGGCGTGGAAGGCAAGCTTGGCGATCCGGATATTATATTTCCTTCCTTGTAACCGACTCCATGTAAACCCTAACCCTCTCCGGTGTCTATATAAACCGGAGAGGTTGGTCCTTAGAAGGCCGATCACAATTACATTCATACCATCATAGGCTAGCTCTTAGGGTTTAGCCTCTACGATCTCGTGGTAGATCTACTCTTGTACTACCCATATCATCAATATTAATCAAGCAGGATGTAGGGTTTTACCTCCATCGAGAGGGCCCGAACCTGGGTAAACATCTGTGTCCCTTGCTTCCTGTTACCATCAGCCTTGACGCACAGATCAGGACCCCCTACCCGAGATCCGCCGATTTTGACACCGACATTGGTGCTTTCATTGAGAGTTCCTCTGTGATGTCTCCACAAGGTTTGATGGCTCCTTCAATCATCAGCAGCAACACTGTCCAGGGTGAGGCTTTCCTCCCGGACATATCTTCGTGTTCGGCGGCTCCACACTACGGGCCGATCCGCTCGGTCATCTGGAGCAGATCGTGTCAGGATCGCCGGATAGTTATGACGAGCATGGCTTGGACCTGCCGTCAGACGATGCTTGGGATATTACCCCGGCAGAAGCCTCGGATCTAAATCCGAGGCAGGTGGCGTTGCTTAAGGACGGAGGGCTGGTCCCTGTCCCGCAGGCCATACCCTAGTTGGCGATAGAGCCGAACACATGTCTCACCTCCCTAGGAACCTGTGACTCCGGACCACCGGATTCATATCCGGATGTAGGTTCCAGTCCGCGCTTCCCAGAGCCCGCCGATCCAGGTTGGGCTCTAGTGATGGAGTTCACCGCGGCGGACATCTTTCAGCATTCGCCCCTAGGCGACATACTAAACTCATTTAGAACCCTTTCTTTGACAGAGAACTTCGGGCCGAACTATGTAAGGCTCGAGTGGGAAGCAGGCGACGGAGAAATTCATTACCCACCCACCACCCACTTGATAGCCACGGTTTACGATTTAACCGACGTGCTGGACTTTGACTCCGAAGGCATCGACGGTATGGACGACGATGCAGGAGAAGACTCAGAATATATGGGGTACCGGGCTCCCGCCTCGTCACACGACATATACATGGTGGATACGCCCAAGGAAGGCGACAGTGATAATCCGGAAAATAACACCCCTGGGCAAAAACCAAAGCAACGGCGTAGACGCCGTTCTAAATCCGGCAACAGTAACAATATCAGCAAGAGCGCCAGAAGAATGGATACTCCAGTCAACCCTGGGGGCAATAACGATCAAACAGAACCAGCAATGGAGCAGGACGACCCAGGTCATGCCGAACATAGGCCGGAACATATGCCCGAAGAAAACGATCCAGAGGGACGAGTTCATCAAACCGCCCTAGGACAAGAAGACAGTCCGGACGATGATGCATTCATCGCTCCGGAAGAACGCGTGGAATGAGAGAACCTCCACAGAAAGCTTATGGCCACAACGAGAAGTCTGAAGAAGCAAAAGCAACGGCTTAAAGCCGCACAGGAAACGCTCAATCGCAGATGGAATAAAGTGCTAGACACTGAAGAAAGATATGGTGACGATCGCCATACAAAGAGCTACCCAAAACGCAAGCTACTGCCAGAATTGGACGACGAGGCCGTTCCACCGAAGAATAACACGACCAGGAGTACCACTTCATAACCGCAATAAATCAGCTACCGGAGACGCCCACGATCTACGTGAGCACCTGGAGAAGAAAGCTGGCGCAGCTAGGTCCATCTACGGATCTAAAGGACACACCTCGGTGAGGGACTATGGTCCTCAAAACAATTATGATAACCAAACACCAGTTCGGAATAAACACCGAACACAACAACAGCCGACGGCATGCCACAGCGCGTCCAGATACAGAGGGGTTGCTCACCCCCTGTGCTTTACTGATGAAGTACTGGACCACGAATTCCCACAGGGCTTTAAACCTGTAAACATAGAGGCATACGACGGAACGACAGACCCAGGGGTCTGGATCGAGGACTTTATCCTCCACATACACATGGCTCGTGGAGATGACCTCCGCGTCATCAAATACCTTCCCCTCAAACTAAAGGGACCAGCTTGGCACTGGTTGAAAAGCCTCCCCAAAAATTCAATCGGGAGCTGGGAGGAACTAGAGGACGCTTTCAGGGCCAACTTTCAAGGGACTTATGTCCGGCCTCCGGATGCTGATGATTTAAGTCACATAATCCAACAACCCAGAGAATCCGCCCGCAAGCTTTGGAACAGATTCCTCTCACTAAGAAGAATCAAATCATTGACTGTCCAGATGCTGAAGCCTTAGCAGCATTCAAACACAGCATCCGTGACAAGTGGCTCGCCAGACACCTCGGCCAAGAAAAGCCAAGGACAATGGAAGCCCTAACAAGCCTTATGACCCGCTTTTGCGCGGGAGAAGATAGCTGGCTAGCCCGTAAAGGCACCAGGGACCCCAACACATCCGAAATAAGGGATGGCAACGGGAAGCCATGGCGTAATAAAAATAAACGCCAAAACAGGGAAGAGAGCCCGGACAACACAACGGTTAATGCCGGATTTAGGGGCTCTCGACCTAACCAGCAAACTAAGCAATCTAAAGGCAGTAAAGAAGGACCATCCGGCCTGAACAGAGTTCTGGACAGACTATGCCAAATTCATGGCACCTCCGACAAACCTGCGAACCACACGCATAGAGAGTGCTGGGTCTTCAAGCAGGCCGGCAAACTAAATGCCGAACACAAGGAAAGAGAAACACCAAGTGAAGACGAGGACAAACCTCGCCAGCCGAACACCGGGGGACAGAAACAATTCCCGCCAGAGGTCAAAATAGTGAACATGATCCACACAACTCGAGCATCCTTGGGAAGGCACGAACGCGCCCATAAAGACGCGCGCGATTTAGATCCCATCGTACCCACACCTAACTACTGGATGTCTTGTTCGATCACTTTCGATCGCCTGGATGACCGAACTAATATTCGGCGCGAAAGATCAAACGCCTTGGTGCTTGACCCAATAATCGACGGATACCATCTCACTCATGTCCTCATGGACGGCGGCAGCAGTCTCAATTTAATATATGAGGACACTGTCCATAGGATGGGGATAGACTCATCCAGAATCAGCAAGATCAACACCACCTTTGAAGGGGTGATACCAGGCGTTGAAGCCCACAGCAGGGGCTCCGTCATACTGGAGGTAACATTCGGCCCTCCAGGCAACTCCAGAAGCGAAGAACTAGCCTTCATCATTGCACCCTTCCAAAGCAGCTATCAAGCATTGCTTGGAAGAACGGCCTTCGCCCACTTTAACGCATTGCCGCACTATGGCTACCTTACACTTAAGATGCCCAGTCCACGCGGCGTCATCACCATTAGCGTAATAACAGAGCGCTTTTCGCGCACAAAGGAATACGCGACGGCCCTAGCGGTCAGATTATAAGCGGCCTCTAACAAAAATATACCGGGTCGTTAAGACCACGGACACGGTTAGACGAGTCTGGCAGCCCATATTAACCCAGGGCATTGTATATGTACTCCTATAGGGGACACCAGGGGCTAATAATAAAGCCCCACACTCTCGGCTCAACCTTATTGGCAGGCCAACATCTTAAATTTTCTACTAACCATCGTGCACTTACGTTGCACTCTTCTATGAGATCCCCCTTTCCGCAGACAACGTTCGTGCGATACCCTTCCAAATGCGGCACAACGGAGACAAAGGCGCAGACGTGCAGCAGGGCCCCGTCCAACATGTTTCTTTTTAGATTAAGCCCTTGTGTAAACCTTTTCTATTGCCTCTTGTTGTTTCATCATCCCATGGGTTCCATACCCACAGAGGATACTGCCGTTTTTGGCATTTCGCCACGACAGATTAATGCACATACCTGGAAATACAGGTTTTATAATGAATGGGCATTCTTGAGCTCATCATCTATTATAAAGTCCAAATACCTTTGGGAGTGTTCGGCGTCACGAGTTTGGCCTTATATGCACCAGCTCCGAAACATGTCTTTGGTCAAATGTTGGGTTTGCCCGGCTCCTGGGTTTGCCGCTTTACGTTCCGTTATAATCGGCTAAGGTGGCCAGAGGAGAACTACTGCGATTGTGCCCTGGTTATTACGGATGAGCACCTCAGTAGAGAAAGCCGAAAACTGACCGTCATGATACAGCGAGAGACTGGTCAACCACTCGACGACTCACCGGAATCTCTAGGATTCCTCCGCATTAACGAAGGGCCATTTCCTGGCCAGGTACATACACGCCCGTATTCGGATGCACGCGAAGGTACCAGGGGCTACATAGTAGCCCCAATGTTAGAATCCCGCGGCTAAGCGGAAGTGTTACAGCTATATAGTCCGGTTGCCTAGTTTGACGTGCGATCACCTCCTTGCCGGACCAAGACGTTGGATAAAGAGTGATCAAGCACATTTTTTCGCGAACACCCCTGCATTGTATGCGTGGGGGCTGAAGCCAACGACTGCTATCTTTCGGATTGCCCCCCCCCCCCAACACACACACATATATATATACATATACATATATATATATACATATATATATATATAAACGGCCGCACATGGGACACAATCATATTTTCAGACAAAAATTATAAATATAACCTTCTAATCAAAATGTTTCTACAATGGTTTGAATCATCACTCGAAGAGGAGATTCTTCGGGCACTACGCCTCTATCAGGCGGACACCCTCTGTGACCTACGCCAAGTAGTGCCCGGCCGGATACTGGCCCCCCACCGGATCCTGAGACGCTACCATAGTGGCATCCATAACCTTCCAATATGCTTTAACGTGGGCAAGGGCCATCCGCGCACCCTCTATGCATGCTGACCTCCTCATGGCATCGATCCGAGGCACGACCCCAAGGAACTGTTGCACCAAACCAAAGTAACTGTCCGGCTTAGGCCCATTCGGCCAAAGATGGTCTATTACAGACTGCATGGCAAGACCGGACAACCTGTGAAGCTCCGCTATAGCGGCCATCCTATCACTTAACGGCAGCGGGCGAGTGGGAGCATTGAACTGCGACCAGAAAAGCTTCTCCGCCTCCTTCTCACCCTGATCTTTGAAGAACTCCACAGCATCAGCCGTACTCTTCGCCAGGTCCGCGTATGCGTTCAGTGAGCTCCAGCGTCCATCCAAGGGAGCATATTTTGATTCGAAGAACTTCGTCCACAGCAAATAGGAGCCTCCAGCCGCGATCTTACCGGCCTGTTGTAGCTCCTCCCGCGCACTTCGGAGCTCGGTCTGTATTTCCTTGGTGGCATTAAGTGCCTTGCTCAGGTCAGCCGATTCATCCGCATGCTCCTTTTCCAGGAGCTCATACCGGTCAGCGGCATTTTTTAACTCGATAGCCATTTCGGCTACCTTTTCCTCGCTTCGGCGATGAGCAGCCTGTTTGGCTCTCAATTCCTCGGCCGCCTTCAGGGCAGCCGCATGGCTCACCCGAGCATGTTCCTTGGCTAGAACAAGTTCCGCCCTCAGGGCCTCGACGGCAGCAACACCATCTATAGTCCGAACATATTACATTACTATATGCTACCTCAAATATTTTCCTATGCAGGAAAGACAGGACACATACCTTGTGATTTATCCAGCCGCTCATTCATCAGAGTGATATCGGCATCAACCGAATCAATTTGCCTCGTCAGTTCGGTCACTTCAATGGACGGGCCGGTGGCCGGACCCACAGGTACCTGCACATATTTATAACATAAATCTTTGGTTTATGATCCCCCGTTTGCCGCCTAAGGCGGGCAACCAGAGTCTCAGGGGATACTGTCTATATGGAGCACACCTAGCGCGTGCTTCACAATTAAAGAAACAGCGGATTCTCCATTACATACCTCAAAGCCTCTGAGCAGGCTTGTGAATGCTTCATTCAAACCGCTCGTAGCGGATGAAATCTTCTTAAGCACCGCGCTCATTAATGAGCGGTGATCCTCCGAGAGTGCAGCTCGCTCCAGCAAGCTCGTTAGTACGTCCGGCCGGACACCGAATTGAGTCGGACTCTTCCCATCGTCCCCCGTTGTAGCCAAGTGCTCCGTGTGTGAGGCGGCTGACGAATTGACTGCCGGATTCGGCAGATCCGGACTCCTCCGTGACGACACCTCGGTGTCGCCTGCTTCATGAGTCGGAGAAGGGGGTGGGGTCTCACTCTCCATCATCTCCGGAGGAAGGTCCCCCAAAGACGAACCCTGTTGAGAGGAGCTGCTGGCCGGACTGCAAAAATTTGAATCCTGGTTACTAACCAAGGAGAAACGCAGTACCTTCGGATTATAGATTGACTTACAGCTCGGTGGAGGGTTGGCCCGTTGGAGGGCATGGTGCAGTGAGGGCGCCTATCGGGGCAAGGCCCCTTGGGGATGCCTTTCTCCCCAATTTGGGCATCTCTGCCTCCAAATCTTCGGAGGCGGCCCTCTTCTTCCCACGCGGGGAGGAGGCCTCGACCTCTCCTCCCCGACTATCCTCCTTGGGGGAGGTAGCAACCCCCCGGTTCGGATGCATAGCGTGTGGGGTTCGGATTTTTTATCCCTCCCCTCACCTTTCCCCGAGGGCATCCTGCTGAGTAGTCGGTCAAGCATCTTGGCCATGGTGGGAGCGGGTGAGCCTTCGGGAAGTGGCGCCGGACACCTGATTCTCTCCGCCTTGCTGAGCCATTCCTGGACGCGGATGATTTTCAGAATAAACAATCATGATAAATATAAAACGGGGTGTCCGGTATCAAGGCTACTTACTCGAGTGTCTAGGCGATTGCAGCTTAGGCCCGCATCTTCGGTGGTGTCCGGACACGTTACTTTCCGTCCGAAGAATAATTGGCACATCTCTTCGAGCTTCAGGCCGAAGAAGTGCTTGACGGTCCGTGGACCCTCCGGGTTGAACTCCCACATCCGGAGAGGCCGGCATTGACACGGCAACATCCGCCGGATCAACATCACTTGCATTACGCTGACGAGATTAACATCCCTTGCAAGAAGCTCCCGGATGCGATTCTGCAGTACTGGTATATCACCAGCGGGTCCCCAATTCCGCCCTACGTCTGTCCAAGACGCCGATTGTGACGAAGTGCCCGAGCGAAACTCGGGGGCGGCCGCCCACTTTGTGCCTCTGGGAGTCGTGACATAAAACCACCTCCGTTGCCATACATCGGATACTTCTAGAAAAGAACCCTCCGGCCATCGGGCTTCAGCGTTTCTGCTTATTACGGCGCCTCCGCACTCCACATGTCGCCCCCCATCATCTTCGGCTTCACATTAAAGGTCTTGAGCCATAAGCCGAAGTGCGGGGTGATGTGGAGAAAAGCCTCGCACACGATAATGAACAACGAGATATGGAGGATAGCGTCCGGAGCCAGATCGTGAAAATCCAATCCATAATAGAACATGAGCCCCCTCACGAAAGGATCAAGGGTGAAACCCAAACCGCGGAGGAAGTGTGGGAGAAAAACAACACACTCATTGAGCTCCGGCGTGGGAATAACTTGCCCTGGAGCAGGAAGCCTGTGCTGGATATCTGTGGTTAGGTATTCGACCTCCCTAAGCTTTGCAATGTCCTTCTCCTCAATCAAGGAGGCGACCCACTGTCCTTGAGGGTCAGATCCGGACATATTGGATGATTCCGGAGGGGTGGAGCTTAGGTTTTGGGTGTTAGAACTTGAGGTGCGAGAAGGCGCGATGAAGGTGAAAAAAGAGGCATAGGTCTCGACCCCTTTATAAAGAGGGTGAATATCAAGAGTCCCCGGTATGACCGTTTTAGGGTTATCTAAAAACACACGGGGTAATACCAACAGCCGTCGTGGGGTCACGCCCACTCATATTGATGGAAAATTCCGTAATAAAAGGGACATGATCTCTGCCTTGACGGGACGTGCCAATAAAACCGCCTCGTAACACGAGTCGTTGTGGGGTAGGAAATGTCGGTTCACGTTGGACCAAGCCATGATGCAAGGGTGCGACACACAAAGATTGCCAGCAAATCAGATCATTACCATACAAAGACCATCTTGCAGATCCGGACACGGTCTACGTGTTCGATAACCACTTTGGAGTACTCGGAGGAGGAACCCTCCTTGCAATGCCGAAGACAATACTGTGCACCGGACTCATCGTCATTGAAGCCTGGTTCAGGGGCTACTGAGGGAGTCCTGGATTAGGGGGTATCCGGACAGCCGGACTATGTACAACGTCCGGACTATTGAAGTGTGAAGATACAAGACTCAAGACTTCGGCCCGTGTCCGGATGGGACTTTCCTTAGCGTGGAAGGAAAGCTTGGAGATCCGGATATTATATTTCCTTCCTTGTAACCGACTCCATGTAAACCCGAGCCCTCTCCGGTGTCTATATAAACCGGAGAGGTTGGTCCTTAGAAGGCCGATCACAATTACATTCATACCATCATAGGCTAGCTCTTAGGGTTTAGCCTCTATGATCTCGTGGTAGATCTACTCTTGTACTACCCATATCATCAATATTAATCAAGCAGGAAGTAGGGTTTTACCTCCATCGAGAGGGCCCAAACCTGGGTAAACATCCGTCTCCCTTGCTTCATGTTACCATCAGCCTTGACGCACAGATCGGGACCCCCTACCCGATATCCGCCGGTTTTGACACCGACACCTCTCTCTCTCTCCACTAAGGCCCATAAGGCCCATTACTTCTCCCGGGGGGGGGGGTCCGGTAACCCTCTGGCACTCCGGTTTTCTCCGAAATCACTCGGAACACTTCCGGTGTCCGAATATAGTCGTCCAATGTATCAATCTTTATGTCTCGACCATTTCGAGACTCCTCATCATGTCCGTGATCACATCCGGGACTCCGAACAACCTTCGGTACATCGTAACATATAAACTCATAATAAAACTGTCATCGTAACGTTAAGCGTGCGGACCCTACGGGTTCGAGAACTATGTAGACATGACCGAGACTCGTCTCCGGTCAATAACCAATAGTGGAACCTGGATGCTCATATTGGCTCCTACATATTCTACGAAGATCTTTATCAGTCAGACCGCATAACAACATACGTTGTTCCCTTTGTCATCGGTATGTTACTTGCCCGAGATTCGACCGTCGGTATCTCAATACCTAGTTCAATCTCGTTACCGGCAAGTCTCTTTACTCGTTACGTAATACATCATCCCACAACTAACTCATGAGTTGCAATGCTTGCAAGGCTTAAGTGATGTGCATTACCGAGAGGGCCCAGAGATACCTCTCCGACAATCGGAGTGACAAATCCTAATCTCGAAATACACCAACTCAACATGTACCTTTGGAGACATCTGTAGAGTACCTTTATAATCACCCAGTTACGTTGTGATGTTTGGTAGCACACAAAGTGTTCCTCCGGTAAACGGGAGTTGCATAATCTCATAGTCATAGGAACATGTATAAGTCATGAAGAAAGCAATAGCAACATACTAAACAATCGTGTGCTAAGCTAACGGAATGGGTCATGTCAATCACATCATTCTCCTAATGATGTGATCCCGTTAATAAAATGACAACACATGTCTATGTCTAGGAAACATAACCATCTTTGATCAACAAGCTAGTCAAGTAGAGGCATACTAGTGACACTCTGTTTGTTTATGTATTCACACATGTATTATGTTTCCAGTTAATACAATTCTAGCATGAATAATAAACATTTATCATGATATAAGGAAATAAATAATAACTTTATTATTGCCTCTAGGGCATATTTCCTTCAAGGAGGGCACGCCCCCCTGTAGGGTGCGCCCCCTGTCTCGTGGGCCCCTCAGGCGGCCACCGACGTACTTCGTCCTCCTATATAAGCCTATGTACCCCGAAAACATCCAGGAGCAAGACGAAACACAATTTCCACCAACGTAACCTTCTGTATCCGCGAGATCTCATCTTGGAGCCTTCGTCGGCACTCTGTCGGAGGGGGAATCGATCACGGAGGGCTTCTACATCAAAATCCTTACCCCTCCGATGAGTTGTGAGTAGTTTACCACAGACCTACGGGTCCATAGTTATTAGCTAGATGGCTTCTTCTCTCTTTTTGGATCTCAATACAATGTTCTCCCCCTCTCTTGTGGAGATCTATTCAATGTAAACTCTTTTTGCGGTGTGTTTGTCGAGATCCGATGAATTGTGGGTTTATGATCAAGTTTATCTATGAATAATATTTGAATCTTCTCTGAATTCTTTTATGTGTGATTGAGTTATCTTTGCAAGTCTCTTTGAATTATCAGTTTGGTTTGGCCTACTAGATTGATCTTTCTTGCCATGGGAGAAGTGCTTAGCTTTGGGTTCAATCTTTTGGTGTCCTTACCTAGTGACAGAAAGGGTTGCAAGGCACATATTGTATTGTTGCCATCGAGGATAACAAGATGGGGTTTATATCATATTGCTTGAGTTTATCCCTCTACATCATGTCATCTTGCTTAATGTGTTACTGTGTTCTTATGAACTTAATACTCTAGATGCAGGAAGGAGTCTGTCGATGTGTGGAGTAATAGTAGTAGATGCAGGCAGGAGTCGGTCTACTTGTTGCGGACATGATGCCTATATACATGATCATGCCTAGATAATCTCATAACTATTCGCTTTTCTATCAATTTCTTGACAGTAATTTGTTCACCCACCGTAATACTTATGCTATCTTGAGAGAAGCCACTAGTGAAACCTATGGCCCCCGGGTCTATCTCTTATCATATTTGCTTCCAATCTACTTTTATTTGCATCTTTACTTTTTGCATCTCTATTATAAAATACCAAAAATATATTTATCGTATCTTACTATCTTTATTAGATCTCACTTCCGCAAGTGGCCGTGAAGGGATTGACAACCCCTTTATTGCGTTGGTTGTGAGTTCTAAGTTTGTTTGTGTAGGTGCGTGGGACTTTTGAGGAGCCTCCTACTGGATTGATACCTTAGTTCTCAAAAACTGAGGGAAATACTTACGCTACTATTGCTGCATCACCCTCTCCTCTTCGAGGAAAACCAACGCAAGCTCAAGACGTAGCAGGAAGGATTTCTGGCGCCGTTGCCCGGGAGGCTTCCACCAAGTCTAGTCAAGATTCGGCCTCCCGCTAACGTGTGATTTTTGGCGCTGTTGCCGGGGAGGTCTTCGCTCAAGTCAAGACATACCAAGTACCCATCACAAAGCCATCTCCCTCGCATTTACATTATTGGCCATTTTCCTCTCGTTTTCCTCTCCCCCACTTCACCCTTGCCATTTTATTCGTCCTCTCTTTCCCAATCTCTTCTATTTTCGCTTGCCTTTTTTTCTGTTTGCTTGTGTGTTGGATTACTTGTTGCCATGGCGCAAGATAATACCAAATTGTGTGATTTCTCGAACACCGATAATAATGATTTCCTTAGTACTCCGATTGCTCCTCTTAATGATGTTGAGTCTTGTGAAATCAGTACTGCTTTGCTGAATCTTGTTATGAAAGATCAATTCGCCGGCCTTCCTAGCGAAGATGCCGCTACTCATCTAAACAACTTTGTTGATTTGTGTGATATGCAAAAGAAGAAACATATGGATAACAATATTGTCAAATTGAAGTTATTTCTGTTTTCACTTAGAGATCGTGCTAAAGTTTGGTTTTTGTCTTTGCCTAAAAATAGTATTGATTCTTGGAACAAGTGCAAAGATGCTTTTATCTCTAAATATTTTCCTCCCGCTAAGATCATCACTCTTAGGAACGATATCATGAATTTTAAACAACTTGATCATGAGCATGTTGCCCAATCTTGGGAGAGAATGAAATTGATGCTTCATAATTGCCCTACTCATGGTTTGAATTTATGGATGATCATACAAAAATTTTATGCCGGTTTGAACTTTGCTTCTAGAAATCTCTTAGATTCAGCCGCGGGAGGCACGTTTATGGAAATCACGTTAGGAGATGCTACAAAATTCTTGATAATATTATGGCTAATTATTCTCAATGGCACACCGAAAGATCTTCTAGTAAAAAAGTGCATGCTATAGAAGAAATCAATGTTTTAAGTGGAAAGATGGATGAACTTATGAAATTGTTTGCTACTAAAAATACTCCTCTTGATCCCAATGATATGCCTTTGTCTTCTTTGATTGAGAATAATAATGAATCTATGGATGTAAATTTTGTTGGTAGGAATAGTTTTGGAAACAATGCTTATAGAGGAAACTTTAATGCTAGACCGTTCCCTAGTAATTCCTCTAATAATTATGATAATTCCTACAATAATTCTTATGGTAATTTTTATAAGACGCCCTCTGATTTTGAGAATAGTGTGAAAGAATTTATGATTTCTCAAAAGAATTTTAATGCTTTGCTTGAAGAAAAATTACTCAAAGTCGATGATTTGGCTAGGAACGTTGATAGACTTTCGCTTGATGTTGATTCTCTTAAACTTAGATCTTCTTATCTTAAGCATGATATCAATGAGTCTCTCAAAGTAATGAGAATTTCCATTGACGAGTGCAAGGAAAGAACCGCTAGATTGCGTGCTAAGAAAGATAGCTTTATAAAAGCGTGTTCTTCTAGTTTCCGTGAAAATAATGATGAGGATCTTAAAGTTATTGATGCGTCTCCTATTAGATCTATGTTTTGCAATATGAATTTTGATAATTATGGGACTGATGATGAATCAACTTTGCCTAGAAGGCATCCCAAGAATTCGGAGTTTTTAGATCTTGATGCTAAATTTGGTAAAAGTGGGATTGGAGAAGCCACGACTTCAAATAGCATTGAACCCACTCTCTCGGATTTCAAGGAATTTGATTATGATAATTGTTCTTTAGAAGGTTGTATTTCCTTGTTGCAATCCGTTGTTCATTCTCCTCATGCTTATAGTCAAAATAAAGCTTTTACCAAACATATTGTTGACGCCTTGATGCAATCTTATGATGAAAAACTTAATTTGGAAGTTTCTATACCTAGAAAACTTAATGATCAGTGGGGACCCACTATAAAGATTAGAATTAAAGATCATGAGTGTTTTGCTTTGTGTGATTTGGGTGCTAGTGTTTCCACGATTCCGAAAACTTTATGTGATATTCTAGGTTTCCATGATCTTGATGATTGCTCTTTAAATTTGCACCTATCGGATTCCACCATTAAAAAGCCAATGGGAAGAATCAATGATGTTCTTATCGTTGCAAATAGAAATTTGGTGCCCGTAGATTTTATCGTTCTTGATATAGATTGCAATCTTTCTTGCCCTATTACTCTTGGTAGACCTTTCCTTAGAACGATTGGCGCGATTATTGATATGAAGGAAGGGAATATTAGATTCCAATTTCCGTTAAAAGGGCATGGAGCACTTTCCAAGAAAGAAAGTCAAATTAACTTATGAATCTATCATGCAGGCTACTTATGAATTTAGTGCCAAAGATGGCACTCGTTAGATCTATCTTTGTTTTTATGCCTAGCTAGGGGCGTTAAACGATAGCGCTAGTTGGGAGGCAACCCAATTTTCTTTATGTTTTTTTTGCTCCTGTTTAGTAATAAATCTTGCATCTACCTTCTGTTTAGATGTGTTTTTATCTTTTAATTAGTGTTTGTGCCAAGTAGAACCTATAGGATAACCTACGATGATAGTTGATTTGATTCTGCTGAAAAACAGAAACTTTGCGCGCACGAATATAATTTTGTTAAATCACAGAAACGTGATTTTGCGTTGATTCTTTTTGCTTCTGATCAATAAACAAATTGTCCTGGACTTCCTATTTTGGTAGAAGTTTTAAAGTTCTAGAAGTTTGCGTTAGCTACAGATTGCTACAGACTGTTCTGTTTTTGACAGATTCTATTTTTCGTGTGTTGTTTGCTTATTTTGATGCATCTATGGCTAGTAAAATAGTTTATAAACCATAGAAAAGTTGGAATACAGTATGTTTAACACCAAAATAAATAAAGAATGAGTTCATTACAGTACCTTATGTGGTGGTTTTGTTTTCTTTCACTAACGGGGCTTATAAGATTTCCTGTTGAGTTTTGTGTTCTGAAGTTTTCAAGTTTTGGGTAAAGCTTTTATGGACTATGGAATAAAGGGTGGCAAGAGCCTAAGCTTGGGGATGCCCAAGGCACCCCAAGATATTCAAGGATAGCCGAAAGCCTAAGCTTGGGGATGCCCCGGGAAGGCATCCCCTCTTTCGTCTTCGTTCATTGGTAACTTTACTTGGAGCTATATTTTTATTCGCCACATGATATGTGTTTTGCTTGGAGAGTCATGTATTATATTAGTCTTTGCTTTTTAGTTTACCACAATCATCCTTGCTGTACACACCTTTTGGGGGAAGCCTATTTGATTAGAATTTGCTAGAATACTCTATGTGCTTCACTTATATCTTTTGAGCTTGATAGTTTTTTCTCTAGTGCTTCACTTATATTTTTTAGAGCACGGTGGTGTCTTAATTTTGAAGAAATTACTAGTCTCTCATGCTTCACTCATATCTTTTTGAGAGTCTCTTAGAACAGCATGGTATTTGCTATGGTTTTAAAGTTGGTCCAAGAATGATGAGCATCCAAGTTGGGTATATAATAAAAACTATCATAGAAAGTGAATTTGATGCTATGATCAATTTGATGCTTGATAATTGTTTTGAGACATGGAGGTAGTGATATTAAAGTCATGCTAGTTGGGTGATTATGAATTTAAAGAATTCTTGTGTTGAAGTTTGTGATTCCCGTAGCATGCACGTATGGTGAACCGCTTTGTGATGAAGTCGGAGCACAATTTTATTTATTGATTGTCTTCCTTATGAGTGGCGGTCGGGGACGAGCGATGGTATTTTCCTGCCAATCTATCCCCCTAGGAGCATGCTCGTAGTACTTTGGTTTTTGATGACTTCTAGATTTTTGCAACAAGTACATGAGATCATTTGACTAATGTCGAGTCCATGGATTATACGCACCCTTTCACCCTTTCATCATTGCTAGCCTTTCTTGTGCCACGCAACTTTCGTCGGTACCATACACCCACCATATACCTTCCTCAAAACAGCCACCATACCTACCTATTATGGCATTTCCATAGCCATTCCGAGATAAATTGCCATGCAACTTCCCACTGTTTCGTTCATATGACACGCATTACTTTTGTCATATTGCTTTTTGGCATGATCATGTAGTTGACATCGTATTTGTGGCTAGGCCACCTTCATAATTTTCATACATGTCGCTCTTGATTCATTGCATATCCTGGTACACCGCCGGAGGCATTCATATAGAGTCATGTCTTGTTCTAGCTTTGAGTTGTAATTCTTGAGTTGTAAATCCATAAAAGTGTGATGATCTTCATTATTAGAGAATTGTCCTAGTGAGGAAAGGATTATGAAGACTATGATTCCCCCACAAGTCGGGATGAGACTTCGGACTTTACAAAAAGAAAAAAAGAAAAAAAAAAGAAAGAAAAAAAGAGTAAGGCCAAAAAATAAAAATAAAAGAAAGGCCAAAGGAAAAAAAGAAAAAAGAAAAATAAAAAAGATGAGAGAAGGGACAATGCTACTATCTCTTTTTCCACACTTGTGCTTAAAAATAGCACAATGATCTTCATGATAGAGAGTCTCATATGTTGTCACCTTCATATACTAGTGGGCATTTTTCATTATAGAACTTGGCTTATATATTCCAATGATGGGCTTCCTCAAAGTGCTCTAGGTCTTCGTGAGCAAGCAAGTTGGATGCACACCCACTTAGTTTCTTTTGTTGAGCTTTCATATATTTATAGCTCTAGTGCATCCGTTTCATGGCACTCCCTACTCACTAACATTGATATCTATTAATGGGCATCTCCATAGCTCGTTGATACGCCTAGTTGATGTGAGACTATCTTCTCCTTTTTTGTCTTCTCCACAACCACCATTATATTCCACATATAGTGCTATGTCCATGGCTCACGCTCATGTATTGCGTGAAAGTTGAAAAAGTTTGAGATTATTAAAGTATGAAACAATTGCTTGGCTTGTCATCGGGGTTGTGCATGATTAAATACTTTGTGTGATGAAGATAGAGCAACAGCCAGACTATATGATTTTGTAGGGATAACTTTCTTTGGCCATGTTATTTTGAGAAGACATGATTACTTTGATTAGTATGCTTGAAGTATCACCATTTTCATGTTAAAATGAACTTTTATTTTGTATCATTTGGATTTGAACATTCATGCCCCAATAAAGAAAATTACATTGAGAATTATGCTAGGTAGCATTCCACATCAAAAATTCCGTTTTTATCATTTACCTACTCGAGGACGAGCAGGAATTAAGCTTGGGGATGCTTGATACGTCTCCAACGTATCTATAATATTTGATTGTTCCATGCTATTATATTACCCCTTTTGGATGTTTATGGGCTTTATGTTACACATTTATATCATTTTTGGGACTAACCTACTAACCGGAGGCCCAACCCGTATTGTTGTTTTTTTTGCCTATTTCAGTATTTAGAAGAAAAGGAATATCAAACGGAGTCCAAACAGAATGAAACCTTCGGGAGCGTGATTTTTGGAACAAACATGATCCAGAGGACTTGGAGTGCAAGTCAAGAAGCAGCCG
>NC_041381.1:143180706-143246042 GCF_002162155.2 Triticum dicoccoides
GCGCGCCCACTATCTCATGGGCCCCTCGGGCGGCCACCGACATACTTCTTCCTCCTATATAAGCCTACGTACCCCAAAAACATCCAGGAGCAAGACGAAACACAATTTCCACCACCGTAACCTTCTGTATCCGCGAGATCTCATCTTGGAGCCTTCGCCGGCACTCTGCCGGAGGGGGAATCGATCACGAAGGGCTTCTACATCAAAATCCTTACCCCTCCGATGAGTTGTGAGTAGTTTACCACAGACCTTCGGGTCCATAGTTATTAGCTAGATGGCTTCTTCTCTCTTTTTGGATCTCAATACAATGTTCTCCCCCTCTCTTGTGGAGATCTATTAGATGTAAACTCTTTTTGCGGTGTGTTTGTCGAGATCCGATGAATTGTGGGTTTATGATCAAGTTTATCTATGAATAATATTTGAATCTTGTCTTAATTCTTTTATGTGTGATTGAGTTATCTTTGCAAGTCTCTTTGAATTATCAGTTTGGTTTGGCCTACTAGATTGATCTTTCTTGCCATGGGAGAAGTGCTTAGCTTTGGGTTCAATCTTGCGGTGTCCTTACCTAGTGACAAAAGGGTTGCAAGTCACATATTGTATTGTTGTCATCGAGGATAACAAGACGGGGTTTATATCATATTGCTTGAGTTTATCCCTCTACATCATGTCATCTTGCTTAATGTGTTACTCTGTTCTTATGAACTTAATACTCTAGATGCAGGCAGGAGTCGGTCGATGTGTGGAGTAATAGTAGTAGATGCAGGCAGGAGTCGGTCTACTTGTTGCGGACGTGATTCCTATATACATGATCATGCCTAGATAATCTCATAACTATTCGCTTTTCTATCAATTGCTTGACAGTAATTTGTTCACCCACCGTAATACTTATGCTATCTTGAGAGAAGCCACTAGTGAAACCTATGGCCCTCGGGTCTATCTCTTATCATATTTGCTTCCAATCTACTTTTATTTGCATCTTTACTTTTTACATCTATATTATAAAATACCAAAAATATATTTATCTTATCTTACTATCTTTATTAGATCTCACTTTCGCAAGTGGCCGTGAAGGGATTGACAACCCCTTTATTGCGTTAGTTGTGAGTTCTCAGTTTGTTTGTGTAGCTGTGTGGGACTTTTGGGGAGCCTCCTACTGGATTGGTACCTTGGTTCTCAAAAACTGAGGGAAATACTTATGCTAATATTGCTGCATCACCTTCTCCTCTTCGAGGAAAACCAACGCAAGCTCAAGACGTAGCAGACCTATTGATAGTCTTTTGCAAAAATAATTTTATTTCTCTATTGATAAGTTCAACTTGACCACTAGATTGAGGATGATAAGGTGATGCAATTCTATGGTTAACACCATACTTGGCAAGCATTTTACGAAAAGCACCATGAATAAAGGGTGAACCCCCATCAGTCATTAAATGTCTAGGGACTCCAAACCTTGGGAAAATAACTTCCTTAAGCATTTTAATAGATGTGTTGTGATCAACACTACTAGTTGGAATAGCTTCTACCCATTTAGTAACATAATCAACAGCAACCAAAATATGTGTATACTCATTAGAGGAAGGAAAAGGTCCCATGTAATCAAATCCCCAAACATCAAATGGTTAAACAGCAAGTGAATAATTCATAGGCATTTCTTGATGCTTACCAATATTACCTATTCTTTGGCATTCATCACAAGATGAGACAAACTTACAGGCATCCTTGAAGAGAGTAGGCCAATAAAATCCAGATTGCAATACCTTGTGAGCAGTTCTATCTCCAGCATGATGCCCTCCATAAGCCTCGGAGTGACATTTCCGTAGGACTTGTCCCTGTTCATGCTTGGGTACACAACATCTAATAATACCATCTACTCCTTCTTTATAAAGATGTGGGTCATCCCAAAAGTAATGTCTTAAATCATAGAAGAATTTTTTTCTTTTGTTGGTATGTAAAGCTAGGAGATAAATATTTAGCAACAATGTAATTAGCATAATCAACATGCCAAGGAGTACTATTAGCAACATTTATTGCAGCTAACTACTCATCAGGAAAACTATCATCAATAGGTAGTGGATCATCAAGCACATTTTCAAGCCTAGACAAGTTATCTGCTACGGGGTTCTCAGCTCCTTTTCTATCAATAATATGTAAATCAAATTCTTGTAACAAGAGAACCCAACGAATAAGTCTATGTTTAGCATCTTTCTTTTCCATAAGATATTTAATAGCAGCATGGTCTATGTGAACAGTTACTTTGGAATCAACAATATAAGGTCTAAATTTATCACAAGCAAACACCACTGCTAAAAATTCTTTTTTAGTAGTAGCATAATTTCTTTGAGCACTGTCCAGAGTTTTACTAGCATAATGAATAACATTCAATTTCTTATCAACTCTTTGTCCTAGAACAACACCAACAGCATAATCACTAGCATCACACATAATTTCAAAAGGCAAGTTCCAATCAGGTGGTTGAACAATAGGTGCAGAAATTAAGGCTTTCTTGAGTGTTTCAAAGGCTTCTAAACAATCATCATCAAAAACAAAAGGAACATCCTTTTGCAAAAGACTAGTGAGAGGCCTAGAAATTTTAGAGAAGTCTTTAATAAATCTCCTATAGAAACCAGCATGACCTAGGAAACTACGAATACCTTTGATGTCCTTAGGACATGGCATTTTCTCAATTGCATCAACCTTAGCTTGGTCCACTTCAATACCTCTTTCAGAAATTTTATGACCAAATACAATGCCCTCATTAACCATAAAGTGGCACTTCTCCCAATTCAAGACAAGATTTGTTTGTTCACATCTCTGCAAAACTCGCTCAAGATTGCTTAAACAATCATCAAAGGACTCCCCATAAACAGAAAATTCATCCATGAAAACCTCAACAATCTTTTCACAAAAGTCAGAGAATATAGCCATCATGCATCTTTGAAAGGTAGAAGGTGCATTACATAAACCAAAAGCATATGTCTATAAGCATAGGTTCCAAGGGACAAGTAAAAGTAGTCTTTTCTTGATCAGTTTGAGATACAGGTATTTGTGAAAAGCCAGAATATCCATCAAGGAAGCAGAAGTGTGTGTGTTTAGATAATATTTCAAGCATTTGGTCAATAAAAGTCAAAGGGTAATGATCTTTTCTAGTTGCTTTGTTTAATTTTCTAAAATCAGTTACCATTCTATAGCATGTAACAATTCTTTGTGGAACAAGCTCATTCTTATCATTAGGAACAACAGTTATACCTCCTTTCTTAGGGACACAATGAACAGGACTTACCCATCTACTATCAGTTATGGGATAGATTATACCTACTTCTAGAAGTTTTAGTATTTCCGTTCTTACCACTTCTTTCATCTTCGGATTTAACCGACGTTGATAATCAACAACTGGTTTAGCATCAGGTTCCATATTAATTTTGTGCTGACATAGAGTGGGACTATTTCCCTTTAAATCATCAAGAGTATATCCAATAGCAGCTCGGTGCTTCCTTAGAACTTTCAATAATCTTTTTTCTTCATGTTCTGAAAGGTTAGCACTGATAATAACAGGATATATCTTCTTTTCATCAAGATAAGCATATTTCAAAGTCTTTGGCAATTGTTTTAATTCAAACACAGGGTCACCCTTAGGTGGAGGAGGACCTCCAAGAGTTTCAATAGGCAAATTGTGTTTAAGCAGAGGACGTTGTTCAAAGAAGATCTTATCTATTTCATTTCTTTCATGCATATGTAAATAATTCTCATGGTCTAGCAAGTATTGCTCTAAAGGATCAGTAGGTGGCACAGCAATAGAAGCCAGACCAATTAATTCATCCTTACTAGGCAATTCTTTTTCATGATGATTTCTACTAAACTTGGAAAAATTAAACTCATGAGACTCATCACCAAAGCTAACACCCACACTTTGTTTCTTGCAATCTATCTTAGCATTTACTATGTTCAAGAAAGGTCTACCAAAGATAATGGGGCAGAAGTCATCTTGCGGGGTACCAAGAACAAGAAAATCAGTAGGATATTTTATTTTTCCACACAAGACTTCAACATCTCTAATAATCCTACAAGGTGATATGGTGTCTCTATTTGCAAGTTTAATAGTGACATCTATGTCTTCTAACTCGGTAGGTGCTATGTATTTTATAGTTTCTTGATATAGAGCGTAAGGAGTAGCACTCACACTAGCACCCATGTCACATAAACCATGATAACAGTGATCTCCTATTTTAACTGAAATAACAGGCATGCCAACAACAGGTCTATGTTTATCTTTTCCATCAGGTTTAGCAATTCTAGCGGCTTCTTCATAGAAGTAAATAACATGCCCATCCATATCTTCTTCCAAGAGATCTTTAACCATAGCAATGCTAGGTTCTACTTTAATTTGTTCATCAAGTTTAGGTGTTCTAACATAGCTTTTGTTAACCACAGTTGAAACTTTAGCATGTTCTTTTATCCTAACAGGGAAAGGTGGTTTCTCAATATAAGCAGAAGGAACAACTGGATCAACATTATAAAGTATAGTTTCTTATTTAACTGTTACTGGTTCTTTAATTTCATCTTTAATAGGTGGGTGATATTTAAACCACTTCTCTTTAGGAAGTTCAACATGAGTAGCAAATGATTCACAAAAGGAGGCTACTATCTCAGAGTCAAGTCCATATTTAGTGCTAAACTTTTGAAAAGCATCGGTATCCATAAAAGATTTAACACAATCATACTTAAGCTTTATACCCGACTCTTTACCTTCATCAAGTTCCCAATCTTCAAAGATGCTTTTAATTCTTTCCAAAAGATCCCACTGGAATTCAATAGTTTTCTTCATAAAAGAACCAGCATAAGAAATATCCAGCATGGTTTGATCATTACGAGAAAGCCGAGCATAAAAATTCAGAATAATAATTTCTCTTGGGAGCTCAGGATTGGGGCATGAATATAACATCGAATTAAGCCTCCCCCAAGCTAGAGCGATACTTTCTCCTTCACGAGGCCAAAAATTATATATTTAATTCCGATCACGATGAACTACATGCATAGGATAAAAAATTTGATGGAACTCCAATTTCAAACGATTCCAATTCCATGATCCAATATCATCGCATAGCCCGTACAATACCAATGCTTTTCCCTTCAAAGATAAAGGGAAACCTTTTTCATCACTTCATCCCTGGGTAAACCTGCAAGCTTAAACAATCCACAAATTTGTTCCACATGTATCAAGTGCATATCAGGATGTTGAGTTCCATCTCCTGCATAAGGATTAGCTAGCAATTGTTCTATCATACCCGAAGGGATTTCATATTCAATATTTTCAGTAGGTGCAGTAGGTTCAGGGGTAACTAATTGTGGTTCCGAACGAGGTGAAGATACCCCGAACAAACCCCTCAAAGGGTTATTTTCCATAGTAACAAGTGACAATAAATTTTAACACACTATATAAATGTTTCCTTACCGAATTCCACTTACCAAAGGTGCTTCACTCCCTGGCAACGGCGCCAGAAAATAGTCTTGATGACCCACAAGTATAGGGGATCAATGTAGCTATTTTCAATAAGTAAAAGTGTCGAACCCAACGAGGAGCAGAAGAAATGACAAGTAGTTTTCAGTAAGGTAATGTCTACAAGTGCTGAAACTATAAGTAGTGAGTAGTTTGATAGCAAGATAATTTGTAACGAGCAAGTAATGATAGTAAAAATAAGTATGCAGCAAGGTATCCCAATCCTTTTTAGACAAAGGACAGGCCAAAACGGTCTCTTATAACAAGCAAAGCATTCTTGAGGGTACACGGGAATTTCATCTAGTTACTTTCGTCATGTTGGTTTGATTTGTGTCCGCTACTTTGATAATTTGATATGTGGGTGGGCTGGTGCTTAGGTGCTGTTCTTACTTGAACAAACCTCCTACTTATGATTAACCCTCCCGCAAGTATCCACATCTACGAGAAAAGTATTAAGAATAAATTCTAACCTAGCATTAAACTCTACGATCCAATCGGTCCCTTACGGAATAGTGCATAAACTGGGGTTTAAGTTTCTGTCACTCTCGCAACCCACCATCTATTTACTACTCCAGAATGCATTCCCTTAGGCCCAAATATGGTGAAGTGTCATGTATCCGACGTTCACATGACACCACTAAGGGAATCACAACATACATACTATCAAAATATCGAACACATATCAAATTCACGTGATTAGTTGCAACATAATTTCTCGCGTGACCTCAAGAACAAAAGTAACTACTCACAAATAATCAAAATTCTCATCATCAGAGGGGTATTAAATAGCATAATGGATCTGAACATATAATCTTCCACCAAATAAACCATATAGTAATCAACTACAAGATGTAATCAACACTACTAGTCACCCCCTAGCACCAATCTATAGTTTCGGTAACAAGATTGAATACAAGAGATGAACTAGGGTTTGAGATGAGATGGTGCTAGTGAAGATGTTGATGGAGATTTCCCTCCCCAAGATGGGAGAGTTGTTGGTGATGATGATGATGATGATTTTCCCCCTCCGAGAGGGAAGTTCCCCCGGCAGAATCGCTCCATCGGAGAGCAAAAGTGCTCCTGCCCAAGTTCTGCCTCGAGACGGCGGCGCTCTGTCCCAAAAGTCTCCCCCTTATTTTTTTCTAGGTCAAAAAGACTTATATACCAGAAGATGGGCACCGGAGGTGGGCCGAGGAGGGCACAACTCACCAGGGCGCACCTGGGCTTCCTGGCGCGCCCAGATGGGTTGTGCCCACCTAGTGGGGCCCCTCTGGGTGTTATTTGCTCCAATATTTCTTCAATATTCCATAAAAAATCTCCGTGAAGGTTCACCTTGTTTGGAGTTGTGCAGAATAGGTAGCCTAATGTAGCTTTTTCAGGTCCAGATTTCCAGCTGCCAGAATTCTCCCTCTTGGTGTGTACCTTGTAAATTATGAGAGAAAAGGCATTAGAATTACTCCAAAAAGCATTATTATGGATAAAAATATTATAAATAACAGTAAGAAAACATGATGCAAAATGGACGTATCACTAACCTGTTCACAGCATCGAGAAAGAACTCGCCCACAATCTTCCATCTTTTGGTTTCTCGTACAGATTTTGTGCCGCCGCGCGGCTTTCCCGGGCTCTACGAAGGTGGAAGAGAGATGATTTTAGCGGGCAGAGGTGTGGAGATGATTCTAGAGTGACCCAGGTACTGGGGAGATCGCCACTATGATTTGTTGTGTGCTCACGTGAAGCGCACGTGTAACGTTAGGTTGCACACTTTTTTCTGATCCGTGGCTCGGTACAAGAGCCAATGTCCTGGTCCACGGACCAGAGCTAGCAAGCAAGACGGCGTTTCCCCCGCATACGATCTGGACCAACAAAAGTTTAACTGTTTCGTACTATATACCCAGTACATCCCATTTTCCCCAGTCTGCGGCAGATGTGCCAGCTGGATTTGTTCCCAGCCTAAGCACCGAGCGGACGATGACGATTTCGGGAGTAGCTGGGCACGGGCACAAAAACACCACTCCCATGGGGGGATATTCGTTTCTGAGCTTGAGCTCAGATGCTCTCGAAATCATATCCGTTCGCATGCATGAGGATATGTGCCCGCACTTGTATTTTCTGGTCGTATATGTAATGTATTGTTATAAAAATGCCTCAGCACTATCACACATTGATGGCGACGGAGCCGAAACAGTACGTGTGGAACAGGTGGGTTCATGGCTCGGGCATTTTCCTGTTCTGCCATGAGCCGTGGCCGTGACTCGGCCTCCTTGAAGGCCATCTTCCCTGCCCCAGCCCACCCATAACAGCATTTCCCTCATCTTGTCCCCCTTTGTCGGCGTTCTGGGAATCAGGGTCCCCAGACTTGCCTGCCTGCGGCCCGCGGCGTGGCTCCACCAGTGGCCCAGTATGGCCCGTCTTTGTCAACCAACTCTCAAGACCCTCGCGAGGCGGACGACACAAGGCCTCCTCAGGAGCGGCCTCACCAGGAAGGCTCACGAGGGAGGCGGAGAGATCAAGGCAAGGGGTACCTCGCGAGGTTCTCGTGACGCAGGCCATGACGACCAAGGCCAGGCGGGCGCCAGTGCGTGTGGTGTCCTTGTTTCCCCTTTGGTGCTAAGGGGGCAAGCGCAGGCGTGGAATACCGAGGCATCATGCAAAGGTTTCCATATCGGTGCAACAAGACCAAGGCCAACAGGACGGCAGGACGGAGGTCATCGTGGAGCCCAAGACGGCGTCACCACCAGTGCCTTTGACAGGCGAAGACCACCTTTAGTCAGGATAGCTTGTTCTAGTTGTCCCCTTTCAAATTGGCCGTTGTTGGATCCCTTTCCTCTCAATATTTGGGAAGAGGACCAGGGCCTCTATAAATAGGACTAGCCACCACAGTAGAAAGGGACCAGAAAACCAGAACAAGTAGAACACCACACCAACCACAAGAACACCTCTCCTCAGGAGGCTGTTCTTCCCTTGTACTGTTCATCATCAGCCCAAGAGGCAATCCACCACCACCACACAGGAGTAGGGTATTACACCACAACGGTGGCCCGAACCTGTATAAATCTTGTGTCTCTTGTGTTGTGAGTTTATCGAGCTAACCTTAGGGATCGCGGCAAGGCTGAGAGCGAGATTCGGTAGGGGGAAATCTTCGTGCGCACCCCAGTGTTCGAACCTCAAGGGTTTTGCCGGAACCCTAAATCCAACATTTGGCGCACCAGGTAGGGGTGCACCGAAGTCTTCCTTCCGCCGATCCGCGTCCCATCGCTTCGTCGCATACATGTCTAACGCCCGCCGAGCCCGCGCCGAGTGCCGGGCCGCTCTCGCCGCACGCGTCGCCCAGACAGCCCCTGTCGGCGGGACCTCCCCATCATTCTATGTCGCCTGCCGCCAACGCCGCCACCGGCCCGGCGGGGAACGATCAGTAAGCATCCTTGCTGCACCCCTCGGTGCGGCAGGACGGCCGCACCGCCACTCCGTCGCTGACCCTAGCCGGCTCGTTGTCCATGCTCATTGCCCCCCCACGGACGCACAGGCCACGCTGCTTATGGCACGCAAGCTCCTGCGTTACTGCCCCGTCGACGACCTCTACGAGGAATGGCTCGCTCGCATCACCGAGCTTGTCAGTGCTGCAGGGGGCTCTCCCACGCCGTCCCTCTCGTTGGCTCGCCCTCCGCCAGGTGTGGGCGACATGGCTCAAGGAGCACCTCCACCACCTCTGCCCCAAGATGGCGCCCTGGCGCCAAGGCCCGTGGCCCCTAGGCGTGACCCACCGCGTCCAGCGCCTACACGACAAGAAGGAGGGAGCTGTCAAGAAATCCCTCGGCCTCAAGAAGGCGCCCCCATGCTCCCTGCACCGGCGCGACAAGACCGCGTGCTGCCTGTGGCAGCGGTGCGCGGGTACCATCAAGAGCAAGCTCCGCGTCAGCAAAGGGCCCCGGTGACCACAACAGGCTACCACGCCTTCACCCTCGAGCTGCGTAGCGTCGCCTGGCCCGGCAAGTTCAAGCCGGACCTGCCTCCTCACTATGACGGCACCCCCGACCCGTGGAGTTCTTGCAGCTCTATGAGCTGAGCATCGAAGCGGCCAACAGCGATGATAAAGTCATGGCGAATTGGTTTCCCATGGCACTCAAGGATGGTGCCCGCTCGTGGCTCTTGAACCTGCCTCCCGGCTCAATCTCCTCCTGGGACGAGATACGCAGCCGCTTCATCGCCAACTTCCAGGGCACTCGCGACTGCCCCCCCCCCCCCGGCCGTGGGTGACATGCGCCGCATCAAGCAACAGCCTGGGGAGACCCTGCAGAAATACATCCAGCACTTCAACAGCATCCGCCTCAAGATCCCCAAGGTGACGGACGAGGCTATCATCTCAGCGTTCTCTGATGGCGTCCGTGACGTCAAGATGAAGGAGGAGCTCGCCATCCACGAGGAGCTGTGCACATCCCTGGAGCTGTTCAACCTAGCGACCAAGTGCGCCAGAGCTGAGGAAGGACGCCTCTCCCTCCTCGAGCTCCCAGCTGTCGACCCGGAAGAAAAGAAGACCAAGGCCAAGGACGTGAAGCGCAAGGGAGTGGTCGTGCTCGCGGCGGAGCCAGACACGAAGCGTGATAGGGACCAGCCAGAGTCGTCCAAGGGAAGCCGACCGTTCTGCGCCTACCACAACCTCCACACCCACTACACCAACGATTGCCAGGAGCTCGGGGCCGTTCAAGAAGGACGCTTCGGTCGACGCCCCGAGCGCAACGACCGGGGCTACGGCCGAGGAGGAGGATGTGGTGGAGGATGATGGGACGACCGTGGCCCTCGTCAGGAGTGGCGTGACCGACCTCGTGAGGATCGCTTGTAGGACGAGCCTCGCGAGGGCGCCTGGAGGGATCAGCCTCGCGAGGACCGCCCCTAGGGTAACGCATGCCTTCCTCTGTTGCCGCCGCCGCCAATAAGGAATGACGACCATCATCAGGACGAGGGGGCTCGGGGCTTCCAGGAGCCGCATGCTATTTCTTGCATCTTGGGCGGAGCTCAGGCCCCAGCCTCTCAGCGTATCTTCAAGCAGTTTGCTCGCGAGGTGAACGCGGCCCTCCCCAGGCTCGAGGCCACACGCCCGCTCAGGTGGTCCAAGTGCGCCATCACCTTCAGCTCGGTAGATCAACTCAAGTGTGCGACTATTGCTGGTGTTCTACCAGTTATCAGCAACATGCAAGTCACCAGGACCCTCATCGATGGCGGCACAGGGCTTAACGTCCTGTCCGTTGAGATGTTCGACAACCTCCAAGTGCCATATGATCAACTTCAGCCTACCAAGCCCTTCTCAAGAGTTACCGACGGTTCCACCACCCCTATAGGGTAGGTCTGCCTCCCTGTCACCTTCGGATAGCACGACAACTACCGCACTGAGCTCATCGACTTCGATGTCGCCCACATCTACCTGCCGTACAATGCCATCCTCGGGTATCTAGCCCTGGCCAAGTTCATGGCAGTGACCCACCACGGCTACAACATCCTCAAGATGCCAGGAAGCGGCGGAATCATCACGGTCCCCTGCGAAGAGAGAGATGTGGTGTGATCCCTTGAGTGTGCCTTCCAAGCCGCAGCAATCGAGGAACCGGACAACAGGGCGAAAACCCTTCGGAGGCCATCCCCAAGAAGAAGAAGCAACCGCTCCGCACAGGGCCTCAGGAGGTCAGCACCTCGGGTGGTGCCGCATCAAGATCAGCGCCTGTGCTTGGGGCGCCTCCTTCCATCGCATAGGAAGGCGTGCCCGATGCCCTCCTCAGGCAGGGCTCGGGGACTCTCTTCTGGAGGGCCTCAGACCTCACCAACATCACAAGGGAGGCGCTCGAGCACCACTTGGAGGCGTGCTTCGTGGCACATTTCCCTCAGGAAGACACAAGGCATGGAAAGCCCAATGTTCAGGAGTTCATTGCCAAGACCACTCAGGAGCTTCAGGAAGCGAGGGCCGTGAGCGGCGACCGCCTCTTACCCGGTGCGGCTCCCCATCCAAGCGAGGATGGTGGGCTGCGCGTCTGCATCGACGTCTCAGGGCTCAACCGAGCCGCATCCCAGAAGCGCTTCTGGCCTTCACGCGTGTGACGCTGCAAGGGTCCACCGCACAGCTACGTTCGCATGCCTTTCGGCCTGCCAAACGCGGCTGCCACATACCAGCGTCACCTACGGAGCATTCTGGTGGCTCAGGAGGCCAGGCGCCACGCGGTCCTAGCAGATATGGAGACGATCCTCAAGGAACCACCAGAACCCCGAGAGCCTCCTGAGGCTCAGGGCCCTGGTGGCTCGTGAGGGTCGGCCCCTTCAATGTGCATCTTCAGCTGCCCCAACACCCCCTCTACAACGGAACTAGGTGACATCTCCCAAGTTCATTTCAGCTGGGAGCGCCCTCAGGGCTGCATCATTCACAGGCCGCGTGGCCCGTGCCCGCGGCATGTATCTCTTTTTATGTCTTTGGCTTACCTTGATGGGGGCGCCCCTCGGGCTGCATCATCCCCAAGCTGCTTGGGTCTGACCCAGTGGCATGTATCCATCCTGCATTTACCTAAGCTGATTTGCCTTTCATGCATGATATACCTGTGATTATCACCTGTTCGATTGCCACCTACCACAAGAGCCGCTCACGCTGGCACGGCGCTGGCACACGGGTCCGTCCCTGCAACGCCGACAAATCTGAGTGGTCGAGCTCTGGCCCGTGGCATGCCCCGCGCGCGTCACCTCACCAGGCCCTCAGTGCCCTCACCCTTCTCTCGGAGCAACCAATGGTTGGCCGGCAATCATAATGGCAGCCCGTGCCTTTCTTGTGCTGATTTGCAGGAACCTCCTGAGGTCTACAGCGGGCGGCACCACGAGCTCCTTCTCTTTCCCATGCAATCCGCTTGCGCATTAAAAGGGGGGCTCCTGAGCATCGCGAATCAGGAGCTCTTACTGGCTCTCCAGCCCTCACCCCCTGGCCTTGACCACGGCATCGCGACCTGGCATACCAGCGGCGGCTGAGCTCGCTCGAGGGCCGGGACCTGAGGACGTAGAGCACGAAGGAGAGTGCGGGGAAGAAGGGGAGGCTCGCACGGGCCTAACCTAGCTGCGCCACGGCTGCCGATGCACAAGTCTGGCGCAACGCAAAGGAGCGACTCCAAATTGCCGAGATAAGTTTCACGCCTGGAACAACTAATCGTTACAACGCGGAATTTCTTACTTGATGCGGCCCTGTGGCGGCAACGTTGCCTTCCTTTCTCACCTCTCGGCGGCTGCTTGCGGCTAAAGGGGACCTCCTGAGCATCGCGCCTCAGGGCCTCTTACTGGACCTTGGGCCGCTCACCTCCTGGCCTTGACCACGGCATCGCGACTGGCATACCAGCGACAGCTGTAGCCTGCCTGGGACCGGGACCTGTCAGCGTAGAGCACCAAGTCATCGCGAGGTTAGAAAGGGGGAACCGAGCCGGGACAGTACAAGCACTCGCACGATTTCATAATAAGGATAACATCATGATAACCCACAAGTGTAGGGGATCTATCGTAGTCCTTTCGATAAGTAAGAGTGTCGAACACAACGAGGAGCAGAAGGAAATGATAAGCGGTTTAAAGTAAGGTTTTCTCTGCAAGCACTAAAATAATAGGTAATAGATAGTTTTGTGATAAGATAAATAGTAACGAGTAACAAGTAAACAAAGTAAATAAAGTGCAGCAAGGTGGCCCAATCATTTATGTAGCAAAGGATAAGCCTGGACAATTCTAATAATGAGAAAGGAGCTCCCGAGGACACATGGGAATTATCGTCAAGCTAGTTTTCATCACGTTCATATGATTCGCGTTCGGTACTTTGATAATTTGATATGTGGGTGGACCGGTGCTTGGGTACTGCCCTTACTTGGACAAGCATCCCACTTAAGACTAACCCCTATTGCAAGCATCTGTAACTACAAAAGAAGTATTAAGGTAAACCTAACCACAGCATTAAACATATGGATCCAAATCAGCCCCTAACGAAGCAACGCATAAACTAGGGTTTAAGCTTCTGTCACTCTGGCAACCCATCATCTACTTATTACTTTGCAATGCCTTCCTCTAGGCCCAAATAATGGTGAAGTGTCATGTAGTCGACGTTCACATAACACCACTAGAGGAAAAGACAACATACATCTCATCAAAATATCGAACGAATACCAAATTCACATGACTACTAATAGCAAGACTTCACCCATGTCCTCAGGAACAAACGTAACTACTCACAAAGCATATTCATGTTCATACTCATAGGGGTAATAATATGCATAAAGGATCTGAACATATGATCTTCCACCAAGTAAACCAATTAGCATCAACTACAAGGAGTAATCAACACTACTAGCAACCCAGAGGTACCAATTTGTGGTTTTGATACAAGATTGGATAAAAGATATGAACTAGGGTTTTGAGAGGAGATGGTGCTGGTGAAGATGTTGATGGAGATTGACCCCCTCCCGATGAGAGGATTGTTGGTGATGACGTTGGTGATGATTTCCCCCTCCCGAAGGGAAGTGTCCCCGGCAGAACAGCTCCGCCAGAGCCCTAGATTGGTTCTGCCAAGGTTCCGCCTCGTGGCGGCGGAGTTTCGTCCCGTAAGCTTGCCCATGATTTTTTCCAGGGTAAAATTTCTATTATAGCAAAAGATGGACACCGGGGGCCCACCAGGGGGTCCAGGAGACAGGGGGCGCGCCTAGTAGGGGGGCGCACCCCCCACTCTCCTGGCTGAGGTGTGGGCCCCTGGTGTATTTCTTTCGCCCAATAGTTCTTATTGATTCCAAAAACATGTTTCGTGGAGTTTCAGGATTTTTGGAGCGGTGCAGAATAGGTTTCCAATGTTTGCTCCTTTTCCATCCAGAATTCCAGCTGCCGGCATTACCCCTCTTCATGATAAACCTTCTAAAATAAGAGAGAATAGCCATAAGTATTGAGATATAATGTGTAATAACAGCTCATAATGCAGTAAATATTGATATAAAAGCATGATGCAAAATGGACGTATCAACTCCCCCAAGCTTAGACCTCGCTTGTCCTCAAGCGGAAGCCAAAATCGAAAAATACGTCCACATGTTTAGAGATAGAGGTGTCGATAAAAATAAAATACGGACATGAGGGCATCATGATCATTCTTATAACAGCAACATATATAGATTTTATCATATGATTTCTTATGCTCAAGTAAAAATCAATTCACAATGTCAAGTATGGTTCAAAAACTTCATTGGGAACTAACAAACTATAATCTCAGTCATTGAAGCAATTGCAATTTATCATAACATCAGAAAGAGTCAACAATAGAGCTTTTCAGCAAGTTCATATACTCAACTATCTTGTAGTCTTCTACAATTGCTAACACTCACGCAGTACTTGTGGTTATGGAGTTTCAGCCAGACTTTGAGAAAGACAGGGGCTTATTGTGTTGCCTCCCAACGTATTCACCTTTATGTGATGTCAACAATAATAGCCCATGCTAACTTACATCCAATTGGATATATACATCATGATCTTTCAAACACTAGGAGCTTGCCAAAGGATAAAATGAAAAAGGGAAAGGTGACAATCACCTTGACTCAAGCATAAAGTAAAAACATAATGTAAAAGATAGGCCCTTCACAGAGGGAAGCAGAGGTTGTCATGTGCGTTTAGGGTTGATGCACAAAATCTTAATGCAAAAGAACGTCACTTTATATTGCCCCTTGTATGTGGACCTTTATTATGCAGTCCGTCGCTTTTATTACTTCCACAACAAGATCGTACAAAGCTTATTTTCTCTGCACTAATAAGTCATACATATTTAGATAGCAATTTTTATTGCTTGCAACATGACAACTTACTTGAAGGATCTTACTCAATCCATAGGTAGATATGGTGGACTCTCATGGCAAAACTGGGTTTAAGGATATTTGGAAGCACAAGTAGTATCTCTACTTGGTGCAAGGAATTTGGCTAGCATGAGGGGGAAAGGCAAGCTCAACATGTTTGGAAGGTCAATGACAATATACTTTAACTGAGATGTGGGAAAACATAAACCATTATGTTGTCTTCCTTGTCCAACGTCGACTCTTTTAGCATGTCATACCTAATGAGTGCTCCCAATTATAAAAGGTGTCCAAGATAATATATTTATATGTGAACCCCTCTTTCCTTATCACTTCCTATTAATTGCAACGATGACCAAAACTACGTTCATCAACTCTCAACAATTTTTATGCCTCATACTTTCTATGTGTGAAGTCATCACTATTCATAAGATCAATATGAACCCTTTTATTCTTTCTGCTTTCTCAAGATCATAGCAACATAGCAAAGCCCTTGGCTCAACACTAATCTTTATTATAGATAACTCACGGAATCGATTACAAAAAGATATCACAATGCAAAACTCAAAACTACTTGATATAAAAACTTCAATCTACTAGATCAAGATACTACTAAAAGGATCGAACTAAATAAAACGGTAAAGATAGGAGTGTGATGGTGATACGATACCGGGGCACCTCCCCCAAGATTGGCAATTGCCAAAGGGAGTGCCCATAACCATGTGATTATGTCTCCTTCTTCATGGTTGGCGCTATGGTCTTCTTGGCGATGATGCCCTTCAGGATACGATTCTCCTCCTCGAGATTATTGACTTGTTGTTTGAGGTCCATAATTTATTTACAGAGCTTGCCCGTAATGGCCAAAGCTCCTTTCACCCAAGGATGCTTCATAGCTTCTGGAGAACAAGTGAAACTCTTTTTCATATTTTCATAAGAAAGAAATCTAGAGTTGGAAGGGGTGACCGAAGTAGGGATAGCCAGGCTAGGTAGTTCCCCCATAGTGAATTCTGCTTGGAGGTGAGAGGTAACTTCTTGATCCTCCTCCATGGCATCTATCCTTTTCAAATCAGCCTCCATCTCGTCCTCCGTTGATGATCCAAAGTGATAGGCATCGCTATTTGCTCCTGGACCTGATGTTGGGTGAGACACCCGACTCTCCCCAACTGACTCCTGAGAAGACATCTTGCTCTAAATCTGTAACAGAACAGCTCAAAACGAAAACAGAGGATAATTGCGTGATACGATGGTCAAAACCTTCAGGAGTATATATAATGAATTTTTACCGACCAAAATACGTAATGTGCAAGAAAATGGAATCCGGGAGGCACACGAGGTGCCCACGAGACAGGGGGCGTTCCCAGTAGGGGGGGCGCGCCCTCCACTCTCGTGGGGGCCTCGTGTCCCTTTCGGACTACTTCTTTCTTCCGAAATTTTTTAAATATTCCAAAACTGATAGAAATTGCTATTGGAGTTGTTTTGGAGTCGGTTTACTTACCGTACCACATACCTATTCCTTTTCAGAGATTGGAACGTTCTGGAAAGTGTCCCTTATGTATTCCTCAGGGGTTACAGTTTCAATAATATTAGTTTCAACATTGATAGGATTACCTGAAATGTAATGTTTAATTATTTGACCATTTACCACCCTCGGACTTGTGCCTTTGAAGTTGTTGGTTTATATAGCACCAGAACGATAGACCTCCTCGATAACGTAAGAACCTTCCCATTTTGGGAGAAGTTTTCCTGCAAAAAATCTTAAACGGGAGTTGAATAATAACACATAATCTCCTACGTTAAACTCACGCTTTTGTATCCTCTTATCATGCTAGCGTTTGACTTTTTCTTTGAATAGCTTGGCATTCTCATATGCTTGGGTTCTCCATTCATCAAGTGAGCTAATATCAAACAACCTCTTCTCACCGGCAAGTTTGAAGTCATAGTTGAGCTCTTTAATAGCCCAATATGCTTTATGTTCAAGTTCAAGAGGTAAATGACACGCTTTTCCATAAACCATCTTATATGAAGACATACCCATAGGATTTTTGTATGCAGTTCTATAGGCCCATAATGCATCATCAAGTTTTTTGGACCAATTCTTTCTAGATCTATTCACAGTCTTTTGCAAAATTAATTTGAGCTCTCTATTTCTCAACTCTACTTGACCACTAGACTGCGGATGATAAGGAGACGCGATTCTATGATTGACATCATACTTAGCAAGCATCTTACGGAAAGAACCATGAATAAAATGTGAACCACCATCAGTCATAAGATATCTAGGGACTCCAAACCTCGGAAAAATAACTTCTTTAAGCATTTTAATAGAAGTGTTATGATCAGCACTACTAGTTGGAATAGCTTCTACCCACTTAGTAACGTAATCAACAGCAACTAAAATATGCGTATAACCATTAGAGGCAGGAAAAGGTCCCATATAATCAAAGCCCCAAACATCAAATGGTTCAATAACAAGAGAGTAATTCATAGGCATTTCTTGACTTCTACTAATGTTACCTATTCTTTGGCATTCATCACAAGATAAGACAAACTTACAAGCATCTTTGAAGAGAGTAGGCCAATAAAAACCAGATTGTAGTACCTTGTGTGCAGTTCTATCTCCAGCGTGGTGTCCTCCATAGGATTTAGAGTGACACTTGCGTAGGATCTGTTCCTGTTCATGCTCAGGCACACAACATCTAATAACACCATCTACTCCTTTATAAAGGTGTGGGTCATCCCAGAAGTAATGTCTTAAATCATAAAGGAACTTTTTCTTTTGCTGGTATGTGAAACTAGGCGGTATAAATTTAGCAACAATGTAATTAGCATAATCAGCATACCAAGGAGCAGTATGAGAAGCATTAATGACCGCTAATTGTTCATCAGGAAAGCTATCATCAATAGGCAGTGGGTCATCAAGAACATTCTCTAACCTAGACAAGTTGTCTGCAACGGGGTTCTCAGCTCCCTTTCTATCAATAATATGCAAGTCAAATTCTTGGAGCAAGAGAACCCATCTAATGAGTCTAGGCTTAGCATCTTTCTTTTCCATAAGATATTTAATAGCAGCATGATCGGTGTGAATAGTAACTTTGGAATCAACAATATAAGGTCTAAACTTATCACATGCAAACACAACTACTAAGAATTCTTTTTCAGTAGTAGCATAATTTCTCTGGGCAGTATCAAGAGTCTTACTAGCATACTAGATAACATTCAACTTCTTATCGACTCTTTGCCCTAGAACAGCACCTACAGCATAGTCACCAACATCACACATAATTTCAAAAGGTAAATTCCAATCAGGTGGCTGAACAATAGGTGCAAGTATCAAAGCTTTCTTAAGTATTTCAAATGCTTCTACACAATCATCATCAAAGACAAAAGGAATATCTTTTTGAAATAAATTAGTCAGAGGCCTAGAGATTTTAGAAAAGTCCTTAATGAACCTCCTATAAAAACTTGCGTGACCAAGGAAACTTCTTATACCTTTTATGTCCTTGGGACATGGCATCTTTTCAATAGCATCAACTCTGGCTTTATCAACTTCAATACCTCTCTCGGAGATCTTGTGTCCCAACACAATGCCTTCATTAACCATAAAGTGACACTTTTCCCAATTCAGGACGAGACTAGTGTCTTCGCATCTCTGCAAAACTCGATCAAGGTTGCTCAAACAATCATCAAAAGAGGATCCATAAACAGAAAAGGCATCCATGAATACCTCACAAATATTTTCACAAAAATCAGAGAATATAGCCATCATGCATCTTTGAAAGGTAGCAGGTGCATTACATAAACCAAAAGGCATACGTCTATAAGAAAAAGTACCAAAAGGGCAAGTAAAAGTAGTTTTAGATTGATCCTTCGCTGACACAGGTATTTGAGAGAAACCAGAATAACCATCTAGAAAGCAGAAATGTGTGTGTTTGGATAGTCTTTCAAGCATTTGATCAATAAAAGGTAAAGGGTAATGATCTTTCTTAGTAGCTTTATTTAACTTACGGAAATCAATTATTATCTTATAACCTGTAATAATTCTTTGCGGGATCAATTCATCTTTATCATTAGGAACAACGGTAATACCTCCCTTTTTAGGAACACAATGGACAGGGCTTACCCATTCACTATCAGCAACGGGATAAATAATACCTACCTCAAGGAGCTTTAGTATCTCCTTTCTTACCACTTCTTTCATCTTGGGATTTAGTCGTCGTTGAGGATCTCTAATGGGTTCGGCATCTTTTTCCACTGTAATTTTGTGTTGGCATAATGTGGGACTAATGCCCTTGAGATCATCCAGAGTATATCCAATAGCTGCTCGGTGCTTCTTCAGAGTTTTCAATAATCTTTCTTCTTCTTGCTCTGAAAGGTTAGCACTAATAATAACAAGATATATTTCTTTTTCATCAAGATAAGCATACTTAAGATTATCAGGTAATGGTTTGAGTTCAAACACGGGATCACCCTTGGGTGGAGGGGGATCCCCAAGAATTTCAACGGGAAGGTTATGTTTCAGCATAGGTTCCTTTTTGAGGAACACTTCATCTATTTCCCTTCTTTCCTTCATAAACATATCGTTTTCATGGTCTAGCAAATATTGTTCTAACGGATCAGTAGGAGGCACAACAATGGAAGCAAGACCAATAATCTCATCCTTAATAGGTGGTTCCCTATCACGAGGTTGTCTACGAAACTTAGCAAAACTAAACTCATGAGACATACCATCTATGCCAACGGTGACAGTATCTTTTTCACAATCAATCTTAGCACTAGCTGTATTCAAGAAGGGTCTACCAAAAATAATGGGACAAAAATCATCTTGAGGGGAACCAAGAACAAGAAAATCAGCAGGGTATTTAACCTTCCCACACAAAACTTCAACATCTCCAACAATCCCAAAGGGTTTAATGGTATCCCTATTAGCAAGCTTAATAGTAATATCAATGTCTTCTAATTCAATGGGTGCAATGTCATGCATAATTTCTTGATATAAGGTATAAGGTATTGCACTAGCACTAGCACCCATATCACATAAGCCATGATAACAATGATCTCCTATTTTAACAGAAATAACAGGCATGCCTACGACAGGTCTATGTATCTTAGTATCTGGTCTAGCAATATTAGCAGTTTCACCACAGAAATAAATAACATGCCCATCTAAATCATCATCCAAGAGATCTTTAACCATAGCAATACTAGGTTCAACATTAATTTTCTCAGGAGGTGTATAAGTCCTAGTATTACTCTTACGAACAACAGCTGAAGCTTTAGCATGATCCTTTATCCTAACAGGAAATGGAGGTTTCTCAACATAAATCGTAGGAACAATAGGATCACTATAGGTGATAGTCTTTTCTTCAACTGTAATAGGTGCAACTACTTTAACTTCAACAGGAGGGTTATATTTAAACCACTTCTCTTTAGGGAGATCAACATGAGTAGCAAAAGATTCACAGAAAGAAGCTACTATCTCAGAGTCAAGTCCATACTTAGCGCTAAATCCACGAAAAGCATCGGTATCCATAAAAGATTTAACACAGTCGAACTTAGGTGTCATTGTCGGATTTCGGGTTCTGACAGACCCTCTAGGTTCGAACTCTAGGGTGCACGCGGAGATCTAGCCTTCTACTGCCTACCTGCACCTCACCGCCTCACTATGATCTAAGCAATCAAAGGAACAACACGAGAGACACAGAGTTTATACTAGTTCAGGCCACCATTGTGGTGTAATACCCTACTCCAGTGTGTGGTGTGGTGGATTGCCTCTTGGGCTGATGATGAACAATACAAGGAAGAACAGCCTCGCGAGGGTCTGTTCTTGGCTGGTGCGATGAACTACTAGGGGGAGTTCTGTCACTCTCTCGATTGATCGGTCCGTTGTGATCTCCTCTCCCCTCTACCTTGTGGTGGCTAGTCCTATTTATAGGAAAAGGCCCTGGGCCTCCTCCCAAATATTGAGCGGGAAGGGCGCCAACAATTGGCCATTTTGAAGGGGAACATCTAGTACACTTATCCTGACTAAAGTTGGTCCTCGCCTGCCAAAGGCTCTGGTGGTGACGCCGGCTTGGGCTCCACGATGACCTCCATCCTGCCGTTCTGCTGGTCTTGGTCTTGTTGCATCGAAATGGATGCCTTTGCTTGATGCTCTCGCCTGCGCTTGCTCCCTTTGCACCGAAGAGGAAAGGGAGGACACTGCGCGGCCTGGCGCCCGCCTGGTGCCCTTGGTCGTCATGGCTTGCGTCATGGGCACCTTGTGAGGTACCCCGCCTTTATCTCTTCGCCTCCTCGTGAGCCAGCCTGACGAGGCCGTGCCTGAGGAAGCCTCTTGTCGTCCACCCCGCGAGGCTTGGCCCCTTGCGAGGGTCTTGAGCTTGTGCTGATGGAGATGGGCCATGCTGGGCCGCCCCTTGAGCCACGCCACAGGCCGCAGGCAGGCAAGTCTGGGGACCCCCTGTAACGCCCCGGATTCGATGTGCCAGGTGTCTGCCAGTTATTTGCTATCGTTGCCATGTCATTTGCTTGCGTGTTGCATTTTTGCCATGTCATCATGTGCATTTCATTTTGCATGCGTGTTTGTCTCATGCATCCGAGCCTTTTCCCCGTTTTCCATTTCGCGATCCGGCACTCCTATGCCCTCCGGCGTTCCCCTTTTGTCTCCTGTTGTGAGCGGGTGTTAAACTTTCTCGGAATGGCCCGAGGTTTGCCAAACGGCCTTGGTATAGCATCGGTAGACCGCCTGTCAAGTTTTGTGCCATTTGGAGTTCGTTTGATACTCCAACGGTTAACCGGGTAGCCCGGAAAGCCCCTTTCGTCTTGCAGCCCAACACCCCCTCCAAAGTGGCCCAAAACCCATCCAAACCCCCTCCATGCTCTCAGTCGTTCAATCACGATCGTGTGGGCGAAAACCATGCTCCATTTGGGACTTGATTGATTTTGCATGTAGTTCCATATTATCATGTTGCATCCTTGTTTTGAGGTGTTTGCTTGATGTTTGAATGCATTTTGCATTAATGCCATGTTTAACTTGTTTTGCTCATATCTTCTAGGCCGTAGCTCCGAACTAAATGAACTTTATATGTAACTTGACTAGAATCTCGTGTAGATCATCTTTGTGCATCTTAAATTGCTGTTTAACAACTGGAACATAAGGTTTATTCAGATCTGGACCAATTTCAAAATTTGCATATGAGGACTTACCGGAATTGTTATATGTTGTTCCCGGCCTCATTTAAACTTGCCTTGATGTGTTGCTCTTGTTTGCATCATCTCTTGCCATGAGTAGCTTCATGTAGTCTTGTCTTGCATCATGCTTGTTGTGCATCATGTCTTGTTCTTGTGTGGTGTGTTTACTATGTTGTGTGCTTCTTCTTGTTAGTTCCTGTTTCGTTGCGATCGTGAGGATTCGTTCGTCTACGCTTGGTTCAGCTTCATCCGTTCATCTTCTTCATGGACTCGTTCTTCTTCCTTGTGGGATTTCAGGCAAGATGACCGCTACCCTGGATCTCACTACTATCATTGCTATGCTAGTTGCTTCGTTCTATCGCTTTGCCTCGCTACCTATCACCTGTTTATCAAGCCTCCCATATTGCCATGAACCTCTAACCTTTGATACCTTTCCTATGCAAACCGTTGTTTGGCTATGTTACCGCTTTTGCTCAGCCCCTCTTGTAGCGTTGCTAGTTGCAGGTGAAGTTGAAGATTTCTCCATGGTGGACAGGATTTTGGTTGGGATATCACAATATCTCTTATATTATTATTAATGCATCTATATATTTGGTAAAGGGTGGAAGGCTCGGCCTTATGCCTGGTGTTTTGTTCCACTCTTGCCGCCTAGTTTCCGTCATACCGGTCTTATGTTCCCGGATTTTGCGTTCCTTACGCGGTCGGGTGATTTATGGGACCCCCTTGATAGTTCGCTTTGAATAAAACTCCTCCAGCAAGGCCCAACATTGGTTTTACCATTTGCCTCACCACCACCTACCTTTTCCCTTGGGAGTCACCCTCTCGAGGGTTATCTTTATTTTAGCCCCCCCCCCCGGGCCAATGCTTGTCTAAGTGTTGGTCCAAACCGAGCGATGTCCGGCGCCCCCTGGGCAACCAGGGTCTATGCCAACCCGACGTCTGGCTCATCCGGTGTGCCCTGAGAACGAGATATATGCAGCTCCTATCGGGATTTGTCGGCACAGCGGGAGGCTTTGCTGGTCTTGTTTTACCATTGTCGAAATGTCTTGTAAACCGGGATTCCGAGTCTGATCGGGTCTTCCTGGGAGAAGGTATATCCTTCATTGATCGTGAGAGCTTATCATGGGCTAAGTTGGGACACCCCTACAGGGTATAATCTTTCGAAAGCCGTGCCTACGGTTATAGGCAGATGGGAATTTGTTAATGTCCGGTTGTAGATAACTTGACACCTGATCCAAATTAAAACACATCAACTGCGTGTGTAGCCGTGATGGTCTCTTTTCGGGGGAGTCCGAAAAGTGAACACGGTCTTTGGGTTATGTTTGACGTAAGTAGGAGTTCAGGATCACTTCTTGATCATTGCTAGCTTCACGACCGTTCCGCTTGCTCTCTTCTCGCTCTTATTTGCATATGTTAGCCACCATATATGCTTAGTCGCTGCTGCAGCCTCACCACTTTACCCCTTCCTTTCCCTTTAAGCTTTGCTAGTCTTGATACCCATGGTAATGGGATTGCTGAGTCCTCATGGCTCACAGATTACTACAACAACAGTTGCAGGTACAGGTTTTGCGATGATCTTGACGCGAGAGCGATGTTTTCTCGTTTGGAGTTCTTCCTCTGCTTCTTCTTCGGTCAGGGGATAGGTTCCAGGTCAGCAGCCTGGGCTAGCAGGGTGGATGTCATTTGAGTTTCTGTTTGTGTTTCATCCGTAGTCGGATGATGCTCTTATGTATTGTGATGTTGTATTCGTGTGGCATTGTTTGCCTTATGTATGTATCCCCATCTATTATGTAATGTTGATGTAATGATATCCACCTTGCAAAAGCGTTTCAATATGCGGGTCTATCCTTGGTGGGACCTTCGAGTTCATTTTGGATAGGGTCGCATATTGGGCGTTGACACCCCCGTTCCCAGAATGCCGACAGTAGCCCCCGGGCCCAAGGCGCGCCCGGGCTTGGCTGAGCAGAGAAGTGAAGGGGCAAGCGCGAAGCGTCGCGGGCCCTAACAGCCTGCGGCCTTGGGCACCACGTGGAGGTCGATTGGACATGGGCGGCTCCGCTCCCCCATGATGCCTCGGCAACTGCGCGAGCTAACAAGTCCCTGCATGCAAAGCGGGTCATGATTACCTGTGATCATGGAGGCCGGCGATTGGCCTCCTCTGGCTATAAGTACGGGAAGGCGCCTGCCCTTCCGGTCCATCCCCTCTCGCTTCTCTTCCTTCTTCATGGCTCCGCCAAAGAGGTTCTCGGCCGCGGATAAAGGGAAGGCCCGCCAGGTAGAGCTTGACTCTCCTCCACCCAAGCGTGGTCGAGGTCGTCCCCCCAAACACCCTGCGACTTCCATGGTGGCTCCCCGCGGTCGCGGAGGCAATCTTCCGCATGGTGAAGGGCGGGCGGCCGCCGCTGGGGGACGCGCTGCGGCCGCACGACCCCCTAGGCCGCGCTCCCACTCGGCAGAGGTACTGCCGGAGTTCGTCGTGTGGGCGGCGGAACCGGCCAGCACCCGGCTCCAACTTCCTTGCTTCCTCCTAGGCGAGCTTCCGGCTGGCGCCCCGGGCGGCCTCTGGCTTCAGGCGGACGGTTGCTGCGGCCGAGCCTCCTGGGCTTCGCTGGAGGTCTTTGCAGCCGGGAGCTTGGCCCTGACCTGCGGCTGGCAAACATTCGCCCGCGCGCGTGGTCTGATCCGGTGGTGCACCCTGCACTTCAAGTTCGACGGCAATGCCACCCTCTATGTGAGGGTGTTCGGGGAAGATGGTCGCCGTGCTGGGTGTTTCCCTGAGAACGACAACCGCGGCCGTGGGTCCAGCCCCGGCGACGATGAAGACGACAGCGCGCGCGTGGCCGGTGGCGGTCGAGGTTCATCGAGCTTCGACGGCTCTTCTTCGGGCAGCGGCTCCTCCAGTAGTGGCCGTGATCAGCCTCCGCGCTGCCGCGCCCGCCTGGAGGGAGGTAGCGGGTCCGCCCGCCGCCGCGCCTTGGTGAAGCGTGAGACGGAGTCCTCCTGAGCTCCGGAGGCAGTTCGAGTCTCTCCCGCGAGCTGGTGTCGGGCGAGTCGCGCAAGTTTTGTTCTTTTTCTCTTTTCCTGCGCAAAACGACAGTAGTGTTGGGCCCCGCGAGGGTGTGCTTGGACTATTGTTGTTTAATTATCGTACTGCTTCCGCTATCCTGGTATTGTGCCTTTGTGCCGCGCGCCTGCGCGCAGAAATTCCTTAACTCGGGGGGAGGGCTTGTCGTGGCCCTTGCTTCCCGAGGCTGAGGCTCCGTCGAACATTCCATGTCCTGCGAGGTTTAGTCTGGAGAGGTAGTTTCCGGCCTCAGCCGTGGAGGCGATCGACCCAAGCCCGGTGTTCGTGTCGCGGTGCCCGTGGGGCACGGACTGGAGGGGTGCTCCTGTAGTGGACCCGGGTCGGGAAGCCTCGAACGACAAGGGCAGAAAACACTCGCGAGGGTGCCTGCGGTGCTCCCTCGCGAGACTTGTGCGAGAGAACGGGGCTAGAGAGCGAGAAAGGCAAAGGGTCACAAACCAAAGACCACAACAACTTCAGCAAAACCTCGAATGGGGACGAACAAGCCAACTACAGAAAGCAAATGAGAAAAGCCGCATCCGGCACCTAATCTAGTCTTCGACTTCTTCTCACCAGCGCGGAGCTAAGTGTTGCCACTGGACGTGGGAGGGAGCCCCAGGGCCTAAGGCCGGTGCTCCTGAGACTCCGGGCCGTGTACAGCCCCAACTCATTATTACGTGAGAGTGTCACGGGCGGCGAGCTTCACAGGCATTGGCCTTCTTCAAAGGCTCCGGGCCTTTCTCGGAAGGATAAACCTCACAGGCATTTGCCTTCTTCACAGGCTCTGGGCCTTTTCCAAAACGCAACATCTTCACAGGCATTCGCCTTCTTCACAGGCTCTGGGCCTTTACCAAAACGCAACATCTTCACAGGCATTCGCCTTTTTCACAGGCTCCAGGCCTTTTCCAAAAGGCAACATCTTCACAGGCGTTCGCCTTCTTCACAGGCTCCGGGCCTTTTCCAAGACACAACATCTTCACAGGCATTCGCCTTCTTCACAGGCTCTGGGCCTTTTCCAAGACGCAACATCTTCACAGGCGTTCACCTTCTTCACAGGCTCTGGGCCTTTTAGGGGTAAAACCTCCGGAGGTGCTAAATGTTCCATGTGTTCTGGACGGGTACCCCCTCCTGAGTCTCCAAGCGCGCGGAGCCGGGCCTGGAAACATGAACAACCTTGAACGGGCCCTCCCACATGGGAGAGAGCTTATCCAGTCCCTCCCTAGAGAGAACCCGCCTGAGCAAGAGGTCCCCTACCTCGAGAGTCCTGGGGCGGATGTTGCGGCAATGGTATCACCGCAGCGCTTGCTGGTATCTTGCCGCTTGGAGCGCGGCTTCCCGTCGACGCTCCTCCCCCAGCACAAGGTCCGTCCCCCGCATGGCGTCCTGCTACACCTCGTCGAACGCCAGGACCCATGCGGAGCGACGTCTGACCTCGTGAGGGAGGACCGCTTCAGCTCTGTAGACCAGGAAGAATGGGGTCTCGCCAGTTGGCTTGGTCGCGGTTGTGCTTATGGACCACAGCATGGCCTGAAGCTCGTCGTACCAGCCTCAGCCACAAGCCTCCAACTTCTTATTGAATGTCCTGGTCTTGAGGCCTCTCAGGACCTCCGCGTTGGCCCGCTCGGCCTGACCGTTGCTCCGGGGGTGCGCCACCAAAGCATAGCATATCTGCGTTCCAAGGTTAGCACAATATGTTTTGAAGAGGTTACTGGTGAACTGCGAGCCGTTGTCAGTGATGATGCGGTTCGGCACCCCAAACCGGCTCACGATGCCCTTGATGAACTTGACCGCAGACCCTGCAGGGATGGTGCGGACGGCTTCCACTTCAGCCTACTTAGTGAACTTGTCCACGGTGACGTAGAGGTAGCGATATCCCCCTGGTGCCCGAGGAAATGGGCCAGGATGTCCAGCCCCCAGACTGCGAATGGCCATGAGAGGGGTATAGTTTGTAGACCTCCAGCCGGCTGATGGATCTGCTTGGCGTGGAACTGGCAGGCCTCACAAGCCTTCACCAGCTCGACGGCATCATTGAGCGCAGTGGGCCAATAGAATCCACTGCAGAACGCCTTGCCAACGAGGGTCCGCGATGATGAATGATGCCCACAGTCTCCACCGTGTATATCTGCCAGCAGTTCCTTCCCTTGCCCCCTGGAGATGCAGCGCAGGGACACATCATTCGGTCGCCTTCGATAGAGCTCTCCATCCCTGATGCAGTATGTTGTGGCCTGCCGCGCCACGCGCTCCGCTTCCTCCTCCTTCTCTGGCAAGATCCCTTGTGTCAAATAGCTCCGGAGCTCCGTGATCCAGCACCCCTCCTGAGGCTCCATTGTCAAGAGCAGATGCGCCCCTGAGGCCGGGCCGCAGACCGGGGCTCCCAAGGCTGGCGGCTGGGGGAGCTCCTCCCGAGGCTGCACCGCACTGGACAGTGTTGGCGTGGCCGAGGGCTTGAAGAGCCGCTCTTCGAAGACACCTGGCTCCTGAGGTAGTCGCCTGGATGCTCATTTGGCGATGTCGTCGGCCTCCTGATTGGTGCCACGGGGCACGTGCTGTAACTCCAGCCCCCAGAACTGCTTCTCCATCCCGCGGACCTCCGCAAGGTAGGCTTCCATGTGCTCATCCCTCGGCTCGTATACTTTGTTGGAGAAGTTGACGAGGAGTTGTGAGTCACCTTTGATGGTAAGACGCTTTACTCCGAGGGCAGCCACGGCCTTCAGGCCTGCTATCAAGCCTTCATATTCTACTATGTTGTTGGAGACCTTTTCTCCGTGCTGGAAACAGAGCTGCATGGCATAGTAGAGCTTGTCTTGGGTAGGAGATATAAGCACCGCACCAGCCCCCGCGCCGTGCCTGGAGAATGCCCCGTCGAAGTACATGACCCAACCATCTGTTGCCTCGCTTCCCGAGGAGAGGGATCGATCCTCATCAGCCTTGAGGCTCGGCGCCTCCGCCCACTCTGCTATGAAATCTGCCAAGGCGGCCCCCTTGATGACTCTGGTTGTGCTGAATTCGAGCTAAAACGCTTGCAGTTCAATGTTCCACTCAGCGACTCTTCCAGCTGAGTTAGGGCTCCTGAGCACCCTTTCCAAAGGGTACGCTGAGACAACCTTGATGGGGTGGCCCTGAAAATAATGTCGCAGCTTGCGTGAGGCCACCAATAGCGGGAGGAGAAGTTTCTGAGGCATGGGGTACCGCGCCCTTGCGTCCCGCAATACTGTGCTGACGAAGTACACAGGATGTTCAACGAGTTTGGGAACGCTGGTGTCAATGGTGCCCTCCGGAGACCGTGGCGCCTCCTAAGACAGAGGAGCCCCCAGCGGCCGGTTGCTAGGGGGAGGGGCTTCCGCTGTCTCGAGTGTGTTCCCCAGTGACGGCTGATCCTCCTTGGTTGCGGCAGCGGTCTCTATGGGTCTTCCTTGTTCACGCTTCGTCTCGACCCGGGAAGATGTCGTGGCTTTGCTCCGACGCTCCTTCCTAACCGCCACCAGGGCTGCGCTGGCGGAGTAGGGAGTGGCTGCAAGGTAGAGCACCAGGGGTTCCTGAGGGCGCGGGGCCACCATTACCGGAGGGCTGGTTAGGTACTTCTTGAGGTCTTGGAATGCCTTGTCGGCCTCTTCAGTCCATTCAAAGGGTCCCTTTTTCTTCATCAGCTGGAAGAAAGGCAGCGCTCGCTCCCCCAACTTGGAGATGAAGCGTCCCAGTGCTGTCACACGCCCAGTGAGCTTCTGCATTTCTCTGAGGGTCTTTGGCGGGCTCATGTCCTCGACTGCCTTGACCTTTTCTGGGTTAGCCTCGATGCCTCGGTGGGACACGAGGAAGCCCAAGAGCTTGCCTGAGGGGACCCCAAACACGCACTTCTCTGGATTGAGCCGTAGGCTCACGGCGTTGAGGCTCGCGAAGGTTTCCTCCAGGTCTTGTATCAGGGTCTTGGCCTCCCGAGACTTCACCACAATACCATTGACGTAAGCCTCAACGTTCCTCCCGAGCTGCGGGCCCAAGGTGATGTGCATCAGCCGCTGAAAGGTCGCCCCTGCATTGCGCAATCCGAACGGCATGCATGTGTAGTAGTACACCCCACACGGGGTTAGAAAGGCCATTTTTTCCACATCTTCTACCGTCATCTTGATCTGGTGATACCCAGAGAAGGAATCCAAGAAACACAACAGGTCGCACTCGGCGGTGGAGTTGACGATCTGATCAATGCGGGGGAGCGGAAACGGATCCTGCGGGCAAGCTTTGTTGAGGTTGGTGAAGTCGACACACATGCGTTCCTTTCCCCCTTTCTTCGGCACAACGACTGGGTTGGCCAACCAATCCGGGTACCGGACCTCGCGAATGACCCCTGCAGCTTCCAACTTGCAGGTCTCTTGGACGATGAAAGCCTGCTTTTCCGTGGACTGCCGCCTTGCTTTTTGCTTCACGAGTCGGACATTGGAGCACACATTGAGGTGGTGCTCGATTACGCCTCTAGGGATCCCTGCCAGTTGATCGGGTTCCCATGCGAATACCATCTTGTTCGTGCGCAGGAACTTGACCAGGGCCTCCTCCTGCTCGGGCTCGAGGTTGGCGCCTATGGTGAAGGTGGCGTCAGTGGATCCGTCTTCGTCAACCAGCATCTGCTTGGTTTCTGCCTTGTCTTGGGTGAACAACTGCTTCTTCTTGGCCGGCGCAGCCCCCTTGGGCTTAGGGGCGTCCGAGTCGGCAAGTTGCGCCAACGCCGCCGCCTTGAAGGCGAGCTTGAGCACTTGCAACGCATCCCCGGTGTCTCCGCACATGGTGAGGACGCCGCTGCTCCCGGGCATTTTCATGAGGTTGTACGCCGGGTGAGTCGCAGCCATGAACCGGGACAGCGCCGGATAGCCGAGGATGGCATTGTATGGGAGGCCGATGGGAGCAATGTCGAAGTCGATTAGCTCCGTGCGGAAGTTGTCGTAGGTGCCGAAGGTTACCGGGAGACGGATCTGCCCCAGGGAGCGGGAGGACCCGCCCTGATGCCCACGAAGGGTCGGCTGGGCCGAAGCCGTTCCGACGGTATGTGGAGGAGGCTGAAGGCTTCAATTGAGAGCACGCTGAGGCCCGAGCCGCCGTTAATGAGAGTCCCGGTGACGGCCACCTGGCATATGGTGGGAGTGCACAGCATCGGGAGTGCACCCGAGCAGACCGAGTTGGAGGGGTGGTCCTTCGACCTAAAGGCCAGATCAGCCTTGGGCGCCGACCGACCTGAGGGAGCCCCCTGTTGCGTGGAAGCGGCGCCGACCTGGTGGACGAACGGCTTGACATGGCGGCCCGAAGGTGGCGCCTGCGAGCCGCCCAGGAGGGCCGCGACGATCGGGGGCGCCGGCGCATCGTGCCTGGCGAGGAAGAGGTTGCGCAGCTCTTCCCAAGGGGCCACGGAAGCCATCGGTAACTTGTCCGGCCACCGCACTTGTCGCAAGGCTGGGGCCAAGGCTTGAAGCCCCCTGGCCCCCGCGCTAGTGCTAACGACCGGAGCTGACGGCGCGCCGCTCATCGCAGGGCGAGTCATGGTGTCGGCGGAGAGCGGGTTGGCGGAAGGAGGAGCTCCAGCACACCCCTACCTGGCGCGCCAAATGTCGGATTTCAGGTTCCGGCAGACCCTCTAGGTTCGAACTCTGGGGTGCGCGCGGAGATCTAGCCTTCTACTGCCTACCTGCACCTCACCGCCTCGCTATGATCTAAGCAATCAAAGGAACAACACAAGAGACACAGAGTTTATACTGGTTCAGGCCACCATTGTGGTGTAATACCCTACTCCACTGTGTGGTGTGGTGGATTGCCTCTTGGGCTGATGATGAACAATACAAGGAAGAACAGCCTCGCGAGGGTCTGTTCTTGGCTGGTGCGATGAACTACTAGGGGGAGTTCAGTCGCTCTCTCGATTGATCGGTCCATTGTGATCTCCTCTCCCCTCTACCTTGTGGTGGCTAGTCCTATTTATAGGCAAAGGCCCTAGGCCTCCTCCCAAATATTGAGCGGGAAGGGCGCCAACAATTGGCCATTTTGAAGGGGAACATCTAGTACACTTATCCTGACTAAAGTTGGTCCTCGCCTGCCAAAGGCTCTGGTGGTGACGCCGGCTTGGGCTCCACGATGACCTCCATCCTGCCGTTCTGCTGGTCTTGGTCTTGTTGCACCAAAATGGATGCCTTTGCTTGATGCTCTTGCCTGCGCTTGCTCCCTTTGCACCGAAGAGGAAAGGGAGGACACTGTGCGGCCTGGCGCCCGCGTGGCGCCCTTGGTCGTCATGGCTTGCGTCATGGGCACCTCGTGAGGTACCCCGCCTTGATCTCTCCGCCTCCTCGCGAGCCAGCCTGACGAGGCCGTGCCTGATGAAGCCTCTTGTCGTCCGCCCCGCGAGGCTTGGCCCCTCGCGAGGGTCTTGAGCTTGCGCTGATGGACATGGCCATGCTGGGCCGCCCCTTGAGCCACGCCGCAGGCCGCAGGCAGGCAAGTCTGGGGAACCCCGTTCCCAGAACGCCGACAGTCATACCTGAATCCTTACCATCATCGGAACCCCAATCTTCAGAGTTGCGTTTAATTCTTTCCAATAATTCCCATTTGAAATCAATAGTCTTTAGCATATAAGAACCAGCACAGGAAGTATCAAGCAGGTTGCGATTATCAAGAGAAAGCCGAGCATAAAAGTTCTGAATAATCATTTCCCGAGAGATCTCATGATTGTGGCATGAATATAACATTTACTTAAGCCTCCCCCAAGCTTGAGAGATGCTTTCTCCTTCGCGAGGCCATAAATTATATATGTAATTACGATCACGATGAACAAGATGCATAGGATAGAACTTCTGGTGAAATTCCAACTTCAATCGCTTATAATTCCAAGATCTCGTATCATCACATAGCCTATACCATGTCAATGCATCTCCCTTCAAATATAAAGGGAAGACCTTCCTTTTGACAACATCATCGGGAATACCTGCAAGCTTAAATAATCCACAAAGTTCATCCACAAAGATAAGGTGTAAATAGGTATGTAATGTTCCGTCTCCTGCAAATGGATTAGCTAGCAGTTTTTCTATCATACCCGAAGGAATCTTAAAGTAAATATTTTCATAAAGTTCAGTAGGTTGAGGAGAAATTCTTTGCTCTTCTTGTCGGGCTGAAGATACCCCGAACAAGCCCCTAAAAGGATTAGTTTCCATAGTGACAAGTAACAGAAAATTTCAGCACACTATATAAATGTTTCCTTACCAAGTTCCACTCACCAAAAGCGCTACATTCCCCGGAAACGGCGCCAGAAAAGAGTCTTGATGACCCACAAGTGTAGGGGATCTATCGTAGTCCTTTCGATAAGTAAGAGTGTCCAACTCAACGAGGAGCAGAAGGAAATGTTAAGCGGTTTTCGGTAAGGTTTTCTCTGCAAGCACTGAAATAATAGGTAATAGATAGTTTTGTGATAAGATAAATAGTAACGAGTAACAAGTAAACAAAGTAAATAAAGTGCAGCAAGGTGGCCCAATCATTTATGTAGCAAAGGATAAGACTGGACAATTCTAATAATGAGAAAGGAGCTCCCGAGGACACATGGGAATTATCGTCAAGCTAGTTTTCATCACGTTCATATGATTCGCGTTTGGTACTTTGATAATTTGATATGTGGGTGGACCGGTGCTTGGGTACTGCCCTTACTTGGACAAGCATCCCACTTATGATTAACCCCTATTGCAAGCATCCGCAACTACAAAAGAAGTATTAAGGTAAACCTAACCACATCATTAAACATATGGATCCAAATCAGCCCCTAACGAAGCAACGCATAAACTAGGGTTTAAGCTTCTGTCACTCTAGCAACCCATCATCTACTTCTTACTTCCCAATGCCTTCCTCTAGGACCAAATAATGGTGAAGTGTCATGTAGTCGACGTTCACATAACACCGCTAGAGGAAAAGACAACATACATCTCATCAAAATATCGAACGAATACCAAATTCACATGACTACTAATAGCAAGACTTCACCCATGTCCTCAGGAACAAACGTAACTACTCACAAAGCATATTCATGTTCATAATCAGAGGGGTAATAATATGCATAAAGGATCTGAACATATGATCTTCCACCAAGTAAACCAATTAGCATCAACTACAAGGAGTAATCAACACTACTAGCAACCCACAGGTACCAATTTTTGGTTCTGATACAAGATTGGATACAAGAGATGAACTAGGATTTTGAGAGGAGATGGTGCTAGTGAAGATGTTGATGAAGATTGACCCCCTCCCGATGATAGGATCGTTGGTGATGACGTTGGTGATGATTTCCCCCTCCCGGAGGGAAGTGTCCCCGGCAGAACAGCTCCGTCAGAGCCCTAGATTGGTTCCGCCAAGGTTCCGCTTGCCCATGATTTTTCCCAGGGTAAAATCTCTATTATAGCAGAAGATGGATACCGGGGGCCCACTAGGGGGTCCAGGAGATAGGGGGCGCGCCCAGTAGGGGGGGCGCGCCCCCCACTCTCCTGGCTGAGGTGTGGGCCCCCTGGTGTATTTCTTTCACCCAATAACTCTTATTAATTCCAAAAACATGTTTCGTGGAGTTTCAGGATTTTTGGAGCAGTGTAGAATAGGTTTCCAATGTTTGCTCCTTTTCCAGCCAGAATTCCAGCTGCCGACATTCCCCCTCTTCATGGTAAACCTTGTAAAATAAGAGAGAATAGCCATAAGTATTGAGATATAATGTGTAATAACAGCCCATAATGCAATAAATATTGATATAAAAGCATGATGCAAAATGGATGTATCACATCAACAAAAGACAGCGCAGACCCTTTACACGCCCCCACGGGATGTTTCTGGATTCCTTGCAGGGAACAGAAGAAAAGAACTTTGAGGAGCCCTAACTACACGTGCCTTCGTGGCCGATGCCATCATCAACAGTGAGCCACGGGAGGTCAGCGCCAACCCCATCCAGATCAGTGGCGGCGATGGCCCGATGTTGCCGCCTTGCTCCGGGCACGGTGAGGGAGTCCTGATTAGGGGGTATCCGGATAGCTAGACTATATACTTTGGACGAACTGTTGGACCGAGAAGATACAAGACTCAGGACTTCGTCCCGTGTCTGGATGGGACTCTCCTTTGCGTGGAAGACAAGCTTGGCGATCCGGATATTAGATCTCCTTCTTTGTAACCGACTCTGTGTAACCCTAGCCTCCTCCGGTGTCTATATAAACCGGAGGGTTTAGTCCGTAGAAGAACAATCATAATCATCATAGGCTAGCTTCTAGGGTTTAGCCTCTACGATCTCGTGGTAGATCAACTCTTGCAATACTCATATCATCAAGATCAATCAAGCAGGAAGTAGGGTTTTACCTCCATCGAGAGGGCCCGAACCTGGGTAAAACATCGTGTCCCTTGCCTCCTGTTACCATTAGCCTTAGACGCACAGATCGGGACCCCCTACCCGAGATCCGCCGGTTTTGACACCGACATTGGTGCTTTCATTGAGAGTTCCTCTGTGTCGTCGCTACAAGGCTTGATGGCTCCTTCAATCATCAACAACAACGCGGTCCAGGGTTAGACTTTTCTCCCCGGACAGATCTTCGTGTTTGGCGGCTTCATATTGCGGGCCAATTCGCTTGGCCATCTGGAGCAGATCGACAGCTACACCCATGGCCATCAGGTCGGGTTCAGAAACTTGAACTACATGGAAGATATCCGTGGAAACTTGATCTTCAACGGATTCGGGCCTACGCCAGGAGCACCGAACAGTCATGACGAGCACGGCTTAGACCTGCTGTCGGATAACACTAAGGATATTGCACCTGCAGGAGCTCCGGACCTAAATCCGAGGCAGATCGCGTCGTCTGAGGATGGGTGGATAGACCCTGTCCCGGAGACCGCACACTCATCGGCGGTGGAGCCGAACACAGCCTCCACCCCCAAGGAAGTCTGTGTCACTGGACCCCCGAACTTGTGTCCGGCTGCAGGTTCCAGACCGCGCGCCCCCAAGCCCGCCGAATCCGGTTGGGCTCCGGTAATGGAGTTCACTGCTGCGGATATCTTCCAGCACTTGCCCTTTGGCGACATGTTGAATTCATTAAAGTCTCTCTCTTTGTCAGGAGACTCTTGGCCGAACTATGTCCGGCTCGAGTGGGAAGCAGGCAACGAGGAAATTCGTTCCCCACCCACCACCCACTTCATAGCCACTATCGATGACGTAACAGACATGCTTGACTTTGACTCTAATGACACCGACGGTATGGACGTCTCCGCAGGGGACGATTCAGAACCACCGCCCATGGGGCGCTGGACTGCCACCTCATCATATGATATATACATGGTGGACACGCCTAAGGAGGACGATGGCGACAAAATGGAGGATAAAACCCCCGAACAAAAGCCAAAACGATGGCGCAGACGCTGCTCTAAGTCCAGCCACAGTAAAAAGAGCGATAACAACGCTAGAAAGATCGACACACCAGTCAACTCCAAAGGCAACAACGACCATATGGACCCAGCGATGGAACAGGATGAGACAGGTCACGCCGAACATAGCCCGGAGCAGACGCCCGATCATAGCGATCCCGAGGGCCGAACTCATCAACCTGCCTCAGGAGAGGAGCGCAGTTCGGACGATGATGCATTCATCATCCCGGAAAAACGTTTGGAACGAGATAACCTCCACAGAAGGCTTATGACCACTGCAAGAAGTTTAAAGAAGCAGAAGCAAAGGCTCAAGGCCGCGCAGGAAACGCTCAACCACAGATGGAATAAAGTGCTAGACACTGAACAAAAATACAGCGACGATCGCCACACAAAGAGCTACCCAAAGCGCAAGCTGCTGCCAGAATTCGACGATGAGGCTATTCTGCCGAAGAACAATACGACCGGTAGGCCGGACCAACCACTTCATGACCGCAACAGAGCAGCTACTAACGCTACACACGATTTACATGAGCTCCTGGACAAAAAGGCCGGCGCGACGAGGTCCATCTACGGATCTAGAGGACACGCTCCGGCGCAGGATTATGGTTACCAAAACAATCAGACTGATCGAATACCGGTTCGGAATCAGCACCGGACACAACAACAGTCGATAGCATGCCACAACACGTCCAGATACAGAGGGGCTGCTCACCCTCTGTGCTTCACCAAAGAGGTACTGGACCACGAATTTCGAACATATAGGCATATGACAGAACGACAGACCCGGGGTATGGATTGAGGATTCTATCCTTCACATCCACATGGCTCGTGGAGACGACCTCCACGCCATAAAATACCTTCCCCTAAAGTTGAAGGGACCAGCTCTGCACTGGTTGAAAAGCCTCCCTGAAAAGTCAATCAGAAGTTGGGAGGAACTTGAGGACGCTTTCAGGGCCAATTTTCAAGGAACCTATGTCCGACCTCCGGACACTGACAATTTAAGTCACATAATTCAACAGCCCGGAGAGTCCGCCCGCAAGCTTTGGAATAGATTCCTCACTAAGAAGAATCAAATTTTCGACTGTCCAGATGCCGAAGCCCTAGCGGCCTTCAAGCACAGTATCCGGGATGAGTGGCTCACCACACACCTCGGCCAAGAAAAGCCGAGGACAATGGCAGCCTTAACAAGACTTATGACCTGCTTTTGCGCGAGTGAAGACAGTTGGTTGGCCCGTATGGGCACCAGCAACCCAGGCACATCCGAAATCAGGGATGGCAACGGGAAGCCACGGCGCAATAAAAACAAAAGTCGAAACAAGGAAGAAAGTTTGGACAACACAGCGGTCAACGCCGGATTCAGGGGCTCTCAACCCGGTCAACAAAAGAAGCCATTTAAAGGTAGCAAAGAGGGACCGTCCGTCTTGAACAAAGTCCTGGACAGACTGTGCCAAATTCATGGCACCCCCGAAAAACCTGCGAACCACACTCACAGAGAATGTTGGGTCTTTAAGTAGGCCGGCAAGTTAATTGCCGAACACAAGGGAAGGGAAACACCAAGTGAAGACGAGGATGAGCCTCGCCAGCCGAACACTGGGGGACAGAAAAAATTCCCACCAGAGGTAAAAACAGTAAACATGATCTACGCGAATCACATACCCAAGAGAAGGCGCAAACGCGCACTCAGAGACGCATACGCTGTAAAGCCCGTCGCCCCCAAACTTAACCCCTGGTCGGCCTGCCCGATCACCTTTGATCATAGGGACTACCCGACTAGTATGCGGCATGGAGGATCGGCTGCCTTGGTGCTCGACCCAATAATCGACGGATACCATCTCACTCGTGTCCTCATGGACGGCAGCAGCAGTCTCAATCTAATATACCAAGACACTGTCCGCAGGATGGGGATAGAACCATCCAGAATCAGCCAAAGTAACACCACCTTTGAAGGGGTGATACCAGGCATTGAGGCCCACTGCAGGGGCTCCCTTGTATTAGAGGTGACATTCGGTTCTCCGTACAACTTCAGAAGCGAAGAATTACTCTTCATCATCGCTCCCCTCCGAAGTGGTTATCATGCATTGCTCGGAAGAACGGCCTTCGCTCGCTTCAACGCAGTACCGCACTATGCCTACCTTAAGCTCAAGATGCCCGGTCCACGTGGCGTCATCACCGTTAACGGAAATACACAGCATTCCTTACGTGCGGAAGAGTATGCGGCGGCTCTAGCAGTCAGACACTAAGCGGCCTCTAATATCACAACGCATGATCGGTCGTTAAGACCACGGACACAGTTAGACGAGTCCGGGACACCATCGTGGGTAACAGCCCAGATAAACCTGAGTTGGGTGCTATACATGTAATCCCATAGGGGACACCAGGGGCTACTGATATTCAATAAAGCCCACCTTTTGGCTTGACCTTATTAACAGGCCAATGTCTTACACTTCTACTATCCATTGATAATAACCAACTCTTCGCACGCTTACGTCATACTATTTTACATGAGTTTCCTTTTTCAGACACCATTCGTGCGATACCCTCCCAGGACATGGCACAACGGAGATAAAGGCGCAGACGTGCAGTAGGGCCCCGCTCAAGGGTTTATTTTTAGATTAAGCCCCTATGTAAACCTTCTTTATTGTCTCTTGTTGCTTAACATCCCATGGGTACTCAATACACCCACAGGGGATATTGGTGTTATTGGCATCTCGCCACGATAGAATAATGCACGTACGTGGAAATACAGGGTTCATAATAAAGGGCGTTACTCAGCCCAGTATATGCTTTAAAGTCTGAATACCCTCGGGAGTGTTCGGCGTCGCGAGTTTGGCCTTATATGCATCAGCTCCGAATCATGTCTTTGGTCAAATGTTGGGTTTGCCCGGCTCCCAGGTTTGCTGCCTTACGTTCCGTTTTTATCGGCTAAGGCGGCCAAAGGAGAACTACTGCGATTGTGCCCTAGTTATTCCGGATGGGCACCTCAGTAGAGAAAGCCGAAAACTGACTGTCATGATATAGCAAGAGACTGGTCAACCACTCGAGGACTCGTCAGAATCTTTAGGGTTCCTCCGCATTAACGAAGGGCCGTTCCCCGGTCATGTACACACGCGCCCGTATCCAGATGCACGCGAAGGTACCAGGGGCTACATAGTAGCCCCACCGTCAAACTCCTATGGCTAAGTGAAAGTGTTACAACTATATAGTCTGGTTGCCTAGTTCAACATGCGATCACCTCCTTAACAGACCAAGACGTTGGATCAAGAGTGATTACGCATCCTTTTGCAAACACCCACGCATTGTATGCGTGGGGGCTGAAGCCAACAACTGCTAACTTTCAGGTTATATATACATCAAACGGTCGCACAGGAGGCACAATAACACTTTTGGGCGAAAGTATAAACATAGCCTCTATAATTAAAATACAATTGATTATACAACGGAAAGATTTGTCACTCAAACATGACATTCTTCGAGCACTGAGCCTCTATTAAACGAGCACCTTCTGTTACCTGCTCCAAGTAGTGCTCGGCTCAATCCTAGCTTCCCGCCGGATTATGGGTTGCAATGATGGTGGCCTCCATATCTGTCCAATATGCTTTAACACGGGCAAGAGCCATCCGTGCACCCTCTATGCATGCCGACCTCTTCATGGCATCGATTCGTGATACGACACCAAGGAATTGTTGCACTAAACCAAAATAACTGTCCGGCTTCGGCCATAGATGGTCTATTACAGACCTCGTTGCAAGACCGGACAACCTATGGAGCTCGGCCACAGCGGCCATCCTTTCACTCAATGGCAATGGGCGCGTTGGAGCACTGAATTGCGACCAGAACAGCTTTTCCACTTCATTATGTTTTTGATCCTCGAAAAACTTGACCGCATCAGTCGTACTCTTTGCCAGATCCGCATACGCGTCTGCAGGGCTCCAGCGCCGAGCCAGAGGAGCGTACTTTGGATCCAAGAACTTCATCCGCAACAAATAGGGGTTTCCAGCCGTGATTTCTCTGGCCTGTCGAAGCTCCTCCCGCGCATCCCTAATCTCGGAACGCAACTCCTTGGCCGCATCAAGGGCCTTCTTCAGGTCAGCTGACTTTGCTTGATTCTCTTTTTCAAGGAGCTCATACCGGCCGGCGGCGTTTTTCAGCTCCACAGCCATCTCGGCTATTTTATCTTCGCTTCGGCGATGAGCAGCCTGTTCGGCTCTCAACTCTTCGGCCGCTTTTAGGGCAGTCGCATTGCTGGCCCGGGCTTGCTCCTTGGCTAGGGCAAGCTCTGCCCTCAAGGCCTCCACGGCAGCAGCTCCGCCTGCAGTCGAAGCATATCATTAACATTATGCTCCTCTTAAATATTTCCTATAAACATAAGGAAAGCAGAGCACATACTTTGTGACTCGTTAAGCCGCTCGTTCACAAGTGTGATGTCGGCATCCACAACTTCAATCTGTCGCCTCAGTTCAGCGACTTCAACGGACCGGTCGGCCGCCGGACCCTTAGCCACCTACGCATGAATACAGTGTGATCATTCCTTAACAATGTGATCCTCCATTTTCCGCCTAGGGCTAGCAACCAGAGTCTCAGAGGCTACTATCTATACGGAGCACACCTAGCGCGTGCGCCACAATCAAAAAAAATTACGTATTTCATTACATACCTCAAAGCCTTTGAGCAGGCTCGAAAAGCTTCATTCAGCTCGCTTGTGGCAGATGAAATCTTCTCAAGCACCATGCTCATTAATGAATGGTGATCCTCCGAGAGAGCAGCTTGCTCCAGAAGGCCCGTCAGCGTGTCCGGCTGGTCGCTGAACTGTGTTGGACCCTTCTTATCGCCCCCCGTGGGAGTCGAATGCTCTGGGCTCAGGGCGGACGAAGTATTAGCTTCTGGCCTCGGCAAATCTGGACTCCTCCGTGACGACACCTCGGGGTCGCCCGCCCCATGAGGCAGAGAGGCAGGTGGGATTTCACTCTCCATCATCTCAGGAAGAAGATCCCCCGAAGAAGAACTCTGTCGAGAAGAGCTGCTAGCCGGACTGCAAAAAATGGATCCTGGTTATTGTTCTCAGAGGAGGAAGCAGTAGCTTTGTATTTACGATTAACTTACAGCTCGGTGGAGGGCTGGACCGTTTGCGGGCATGGCACGGTGAGGACGCCCTTCGGGGCAGGGCCCCCTGGTGAAGTTTTCTTCCCTTGTCTAGGCACCTCCATCTCCAAGCCTTCGGAGGCGGCCCTCTTCCTCCCGCAGAGAGAGGAGACCATAGATTCCCCTCCCCGACTATCCTCCTTTGTGGAGGTAGTAATTCCCCTAGTTTGGATGTGCAACGTGTGAAGCTCTACTTCCCTGTTCTTCCCTTCATCTTTCCCCGAGGGCACTTGACTTAGCACACGACTAAGCATCCTGGATATGGCAGGACTAGGCGAGCCTTCGGGAAGCGGTGTCGGACACCTGATTCTCTCCGCCTTGCTGAGCCATTCCTGGCCGCGGATGGTTTTCAGAACAATGTTATGATAAATATAAACGAAGTGTTCGGCTTCTGGGTTACTTACTTGGGTATCTGGGCGATTGTAGCCCAGGCCCGCATCCTCGGTGGTGTCCGGACACTTTACTTGTGGTCCAAAGAATAACTTACACATCCCTTCGAGCGTCATGCCGAAGAAGTGCAGAATAGTCCACGGACCCTCTGGGTTGAACTCCCACATCCGGAGAGGCCGACATTTGCACGGCAAGATCCGTTGGACTAGCATTACCTGAATTACACTGACAAGACTAATGTCCCTCTCAAGAAGCTCTCGAATGCGGCTCTGCAATGTTGGAACGTCATTAGGAGGTCCCCAATGCAGTCCCACATTGGCCCATGACGCTAGTTGAGGCGGAGGGCCCGAACGGAAGTTGGGGGCAGCCACCCACTTTGTGCCTCTAGGAGCCGTGACATAGAACCACCTCTGCTGCCATAGATCGGACACCTCCGGGAAGAAACCCTCTGGCCATGGGGCGTCGGCGTTCCTGCTTATTGCAGCACCTCCAAACTCCGTGTGTCACCCCTCAATCATCTTCAGCTTCACATTGAAGGTCTTAAGCCATAAGCCGAAGTGCGGGGTGATGTGGAGGAAGGCTTCGCACACAACGATGAACGACGAGATATGAAGGATGGAGTCCGGAGCTAGATCATGAAAATATAGCCCGTAATAGAACATGAGCCCTCTCACAAAGGGATCAAGGGTGAAGCCTAAGCCGCGGAGGAAGAGAGAAACGAATACGACGCTCTCGTTAGACTCAAGAGTAGGGATGACCTGCCCTGGAGCAGGAAGCCTGTGCTTGATGTCGGCGGTCAAATATCTGACCTCCCTAAGCTTTGCAATGTCCTCCTCTGTGACAGAAGAGGCCATCCACCGGCCTTGAAGGTTGGATCCGGACATGATTGAAGATCTGAAGTGCCTAAGCTTGGGCTTCGGGTGTTGGAACTCGAGATGCGGAAAGGCGCAAGCGTGGTAGGAAAGAGGGATAGGCCTCGTACCCTCTATAAAGGGGGTGAATATCAAGCATCCTCAGCATAACCGCTTGGGACTTGCCTAAAAACACGGAGTCATGCCAACAGGCGTCGTGGGGTTGCACGCGCCCGTATTGATGGAAGATCCTGCGATAAGGGGAACACGATCTCTGCTTTGACAAGGTGTGCCAATAAAAATGCCTCGCAACGCGTGTCGAGGCAGGCCGAGAAAAACCGGTTCGTATTGAGCCAGGCCGCAGCATAAGGGCACACCATAAAAAGATTGTCAGCGGATTAGATTTGTAAAGTGCTATGCTCTCTGTGGAGGTGTGCGGAAATTACCTCGCAGAGCTAGACAAGATCCTCAATCTACTTTGGAGTATTCGGAGAGGGAACCCGCCTTGCAATGCCGAAGACAATCTACACGTAGGACTCGTCGTTGTTGAAGCCTGGTTCAGGGGCTACGGAGGGAGTCCTGGATTAGGGGGTATCCGGATAGCCGGACTATATACTTTGGCCGGACTGTTGGACCGGGAAGATACAAGACACAGGACTTCGTCCTGTGTCCGGATGGGACTCTCCTTTGCGTGGAAGACAAGCTTGGCGATCCGGATATTAGATCTCCTTCTTTGTAACCGACTCTGTGTAACCCTAGCCTCCTCCGATGTCTATATAAACCGGAGGGTTTAGTCCGTAGGACAAGAACAATCATAATCATCATAGGCTAGCTTCCAGGGTTTAGCCTCTATAATCTCGTGGTAGATCAACTCTTGTAATACTCATATCATCAAGATCAATCAAGCAGGAAGTAGGGTTTTACCTCCATCGAGAGGGCCCGAACCTGGGTAAAACATCGTGTCCCTTGCCTCTTGTTACCATTAGCCTTAGACGCACAGATCGGGACCCTCTACCCGAGATCTGCCGGTTTTGACACCGACACATGGCGAGAGCTCAGGGGTGCGTAGCTGTCGTCGCTTGTCTCCGGAGTCTCGTAGAGTTCAGGAGAGTCGCCGGGCTCCCGAGCGTCGCTGCTGCTGTTGGAGGAGCTGCTGCGGGAGCGGACGGCAGGCCCAGCCCCTGCCGCGTCGATCTCCTGACTGCCCCCTCCGGGGCAGCACTCCAGGCGGCGGCCTTCTGCGTCGAAGACCTTGAAGGACAACTTGGAGGCGTCATCGTATTCAAAATGGATCGCGAGGGCGCCCCTGTTTGGCAGACCCTGGCAACTTCGCCCCAGCCTTGGGTCATGAAGATCTTGCCTGAGGAAACGACTTCAACCTCCGCTCTTGTCGTTGGGGCGCCATAGTCTGTGTGCTGCAGCCAAAACTTGAGAGGCCCCCTCGGCGGCATCTCGGTGGAGAAGAATGAAGGGAGGCGGATCTAGGTGCTTGGAGGCATCGCCGCATGCAGCACGAGCTCGCGAGAGGAGTCCACGGTGTGGACTCCAGGAGCGATAGCGCGCGCCACCATGGCGCGCTGACCGTGGCTGCCATGCGGGCGGCGCCGCTCACCGCCCCCTTCTGTGGAGCCCTCGGCTGGGGTGCACTGGAGTAGCGGGTACCCGGGAGGTGGCCGCTCACACCAAGGCCTCGTCATCTCCCGCCTCTCGACCTCGCCACGGTGGTGGACTGCCCTCTTCTTCGGCGGGAGCGGATCGAGTCCGTCCCGGGAGCCTTCCCCTTCTCTTCGACCGAGAATCTACGGATCGGCGCCATTGGTGTCAAGACTGGAGGTGGAGCAGGGAAGAAGAAGCAAGCAGAGCAGGAAGAGATGGGTGACGAGGGCTCTCACCCCTCCTCACTTATAGCCCAAGAGAGGCCAACCGTCGACCTCCACGATCGCAGGTAATGATAACCCTTTTTGCATGCAGCAGGGACTCGTCAAGTCGGGCAGTTGCCGAGGCAGCGTGGGGAAGCAGAGATGCCCACATCCAATCGGTCGCCACGCGTCGACCAAGGATGCAGGATGTGGGGCCCGTGGCGCTCGGCACTTTCCTTTTGGCTTCGCCGCTAAGCCAAGTCCGAGCGCGCCTTGGGCCCAGGGGCTACTGTCGGCGATCTAGGAACGGTGGTCTCCAGACTTGCCTGCCTGGGGCCCGCGGCATGGATCCACCAATGGCCCAGTATGGCCTGTCATCGTCAACCAACTCTCAAGACCCTCGCGAGGGGCCAAGCCTCGCGAGGCGGACGACACAAGGCCTCCTCAGGAGCGGCCTCACCAGGCAGGCTCACGAGGGAGGTGGAGAGATCAAGGCAAGGGGTACCTCGCAAGGTTCCCATGATGCAGGCCATGATAACCAAGGCCAGGCGGGTGCCAAGCGGGCGCCAGCGCGCGCAGTGTCCTCGTTTCCCCTTTGGTGCTAAGGGGGCAAGCGCAGGCGCGGAGTACCGAGGCATCAGGCAAAGGTTTCCATATCAGTGCAACAAGACCAAGGCCAGCAGGACGGCAGGACGGAGGTCATCATGGAGCCCAAGACGGCGTCACCACCAGCGCCTTTGACACGCGAAGACCACCTTTAGTCAAGATAGCTTGTACTAGCTGTCCCCTTTCAAATTAGCCGTTGTTGGATCCCTTCCCGCTCAATATTTGGGGAGAGGACTAGGGCCTCTATAAATAGGACTAGCCACCACAGTAGAAAGGGATCGGAAAACCAGAACAAGTATAACACCACACCAACCACAAGAACACCTTTCCTTAGGAGGCTGTTCTTCCCTTGTACTGTTCATCATCAGACCAAGAGGCAATCCACCACCACCACACAGGAGTAGGGTATTACACCACAATGGTGGCCCGAACCTATATAAATCTTGTGTCTCTTGTGTTGTGAGTTCATCGAGCTAAGCTTAGGGATCACGGCGAGGCTGAGAGCGAGATTCGGTAGGGGGAAATCTTCGTGCGCACCCCAGTGTTCGAACCTCAAGGGTTTTGCCAAAACCCTAAATCCGACACCCATCACAACAAACACTACCCAGAAAAATCCCATTGCGCTGCTCCATGGTTCGTCTTCCGCCATGTGTGATGCGTCTTACTCATCTCTCACCGAGCCAAGGAAACAGTTTGCACGACGGTCACTCTGAAAACTGCAGTTCTAAAACGATAGTGTTTGGGGTTCAGACCTTTGTCCAACCGGGGCTTGTGGGTCAACTCTATCAGTTGACTACGCTGAGTGCGTTTGAAAAGGATCCGGACGGCGGCATACGATCCCATTCGTTCTCTTGCCGCAACCAGACCCATTGTTTTAGTTCGTCTGGCCTCCACTGTTGGTCAAGCTCTTCGGTAGAAAGGCTAGCGGCACCGGATCTGGGTGGTTTATGCTGTTGGCGAACTCCTCCCCGGAGCGGTAACCTGATTTCAAGAGGCAACAAGGCCTGGCCATGGCCGCCGTTAGCATATTTCCCCCGGTCTATCGGCTGACAGTACTTATACCCCCAAGTAAACATATTAGATTTAACGAGGACTAACCTATTCACAGCATCAAGCAAGAACTCAAGCTCACAATCTTCCATCTTCTGGTTTCTGGTACAGATTTTGTGCCGCTGCGCGGCTTTCCCGTGCTCTACGAAGGTGGAAGAGAGATGATTTCAGCAGGCAGAGGTGTGGAGACGATTCTAGAACGACCCAGGTATTGGGGAGATCTCCACTATGATTTGTTGTGTGCTCACATGAAGCGCACGTGTAATGTCAGGTTGCACACTTTTTTCTGATCTGTGGCTCAGTGCAAGAGCCAACGTCTTGGTCCACGGACCAGAGCTGGCAAGTGAGACGGCGTTCCCCCCACGTACAATCTGGCACCCACAAAAGTTTAATTGTTTCGTACTGTATACCCAGTACGTCCCATTTTCCCCGGTCTGCGGCAGATGTGCCAGCTAGATTTGTTCCCATCCCGAGCATCGAGCGGACGACGACGATTTCGGGAGTAGCTGGGCACGGGCACCAAAATGTCACTCCCTTCACTTGCAATCTTTTCCCGTCTATATGGCACCGATTGTTTTTCCTCCGCATTTGCTATTCATAAGTTTCCTGAGATTCCGAATGTTGATTTTGCGCGAAGTCCCGAGGCAGAGACGGGGCGCCAAGACAAGGCCGAGCTAGGAGCAGCCCTGCAGTGATGTCACCGCTAGAGGAGTCGGAGGTTGATGGGTTTGGGTAGGTGGGCGGTGAGGGGCTGCAGGAGGTCGCATGCGATGGAATTGTGGCTGATTATTTAGAGGGGTGGCCAGCTAGCTGGGACAAGGCTGAGCAGCTTTTGTTAGAGTTGTGTCAAATATTGTGTACAAGGTAGGGTACAGTTGGACTATGAGTAGTATTGTGTTTAGATAGGATATGGAGTCGTGTCCAAGTAGGACACTTGTATCCTATGCCTCTCATATATAGCGGGGGTAGACACATGATGTAACCTATGCCAACATAATAGCACAGGCGCGCAAGGGGGAGCCGGTGGCGTGTGCCGGTCCCGGGTGGCTGGTGTGTGGTATTGTGACGGTGTCATGGGGAGGAGCGCCAATAGTTAGGCCATGAGGATGTAGCTATATCGGTGAACCTCATTAACAAATCTTGGTGTCATGCTTGTGTGATTGCTTGGTCCTCGGATGATCGACGGTATGCCTCGGATTTAATTCTAACAAGTGGTATCATGAGCTAGGGTGTTCGGATGTCGTGAAAGGTTGATCCAGAGGAAGGAACAAAGCGAAAGAATTCGTCAAATCGGTGGTCGTGCAACGACTGGAAAAATCGATGTGCGGCAAGATACTCCATTCGTTTAGCAGTCGGAGGAACCATTCATGCGGAAGCTGTTGGCGTGGAATTAGATCGGCTGATGGTCTCTTTGATTTCGATCTGGCCACCTCAGCGGCAGCAGATTAGAGGTGGCTCTCGGCGAATCATGCGGCGGTAGGAGTCGATGAGAGTTCGGTCACAGGAGGTCAAGACGGCTCGTGGGCATGATCTTAGGACGTGGCAGCTTGGCCCAATGGGGACTGGTGGTGTGCACTTGGTGGGCTAGGCCCTTGTGCAGCCGTGGAACTGGGTGACCGAGGAGGAGGCTGGTGTGCACGCACGGGAGGTTGGACCGATGCAGGGGCTGCTGTACGCACGTTGTTGCGATGGACGACTGGAGATTTGTTTGAAAACAAAAGAAGAGGCACGATGTCAAGGTTTTGCATGATACGAGTGTGCATGTGTGTCATGGGCAGATAGGTGATCTTTGCTGCTAAGGGTACATGAACATGCACTAGCAAATAGTGAAAGAAAAATAATGTGCAAAGAATTCTTCGGGTCAGGTTTGCATGGAGGTTTTTCTGTCAAGATTGCTTGGATAGCTCGGAGATCATGTGAAGTGGAGGATATTGTGTTGTACTAGATCATGCATACACATGGCGTCCAAGACATGCACGGATTACAGGGCAGTCATGATGCAGGGTGGAGCATGGTTGTAGCCGGACAAGTTTGGCTGGGTCAGACTAGACAGTCTGATTGATCGATGTGAGTCGGTTGGTACAAAAGACAATGGTGGGATCAGTGATAACAACGTAGGAGCGTGATGCTGATGGTGACCGACTTCTAGGGCGTGGAAACACGTGGCGCAGGCTCCGAGGGCTTGTGTGGCTTCGACAAGACTATGGCACGGGGTTGATTCAAGACGGTGCACATGAGAGCTTTGAGTCGATGGGGCGCGAGGATGGACTGATCATCTACCATCGAGTCCTGTTGAAGGTGGAGCTGGATTGAGGGGCTACGATGTAAGGATCCAGGGAATCAAAACATATTTAGCAAGGGGGGAAACCGAGTGACATGCAGTTCGGACTGGAGCCCAGTGGTCTGATGGAAGCATGAAACTCGTCATCGGTCAATGATGATCGGTGGTACTCGGCGTGAGAATTGAGTCGTGTGGGTTTGCGACCCTTGAGACTCGACCAGGACAACGGAGGCTCGACGCGGTAATAGCGGCGAGGCGTGCGGTATGCACGGGACATGGAGACAGGCCATGGCTCTGGTGGTCATACATGTGGTGAGACAACTACGAATTTGACTCGGGATGACTATAAGCAATGGTGAAATTCCTTCAAGTTTCAGACAGGCGGTCAAGAAAGGAGCAATGATGTTGAGTTCAGGTAACTCTTATGTGTGACACCCAATATATGAGTTGTTCACTTTCACACAGGTCAGTGATCAGTGTGTGATGGTGTTGGACGAATACTCTAAAAGTTGGGAGCACAAACTAGAGTAACAAGGAACTTAATTTTGCTTGACTGTTGACTGTGGTCAAGAAAAGAAGGGACTACAAGTTGCAGGTGGAGTCACATGGAGTCTTTGGAGTAGCAGCGGTGCTCACGGGATAAGCTCAAGTCCAATGTACATGGAAGTTTGATGCATTGACGAGTTCAAGGTGGTAGAGAATATTCGCCAAGGTGGAGTTTGTTAGAGTTGTGTTGAATATTGTGTACAAGGTAGGTTACAGTTGGACTACGAGTAGTATTGTGTTTAGATAGGATATGGAGTCATGTCCAAGTAGGACACTTGTATCCTAGGTCTCTCATATATAGCGGGGGTAGACACACGATGTAACTTATGCCAACATAATAGCACAGGCGCGCAAGGGGGAGCCGGCGGCGTGTGCCAGCGCCCGGGTGGCCGGTGTGCGGTATTGTGATGGTGTCATGGAGAGGAGCGCCCATAGTCAGACCCCGGGGATGTAGCCATATCGGTGAACCTCGTTAACAAATCTCGGTGTCGTGCTCGTGTGATTGCTTGGTCCTTTGATGATCGATGGTATGCCTCGGACTTATTCTAACAGCTAGGCAGGGTGCGGCAGCGCCCTCCGGCCGCATGGGGCGGGAGTAGGTGGTTAGATTAGGGAAGGTTGGCGGCTGGAAGAGAAAGATTAACAGTATGTGAGAGATGTGGAAGATGAAGTTGTGGCCCCTAGGTCAATATGGGTCCGACTATGTCACATTTAGATGTGAGATAATGCCTCACATCTAACTATGACATCATCCCACATCAGTAGATAAATAAGGCCGCGCCATTGTATTGTTTGTTTGTTTGTTACGTTTTCTTGTTATTTTTTCGTTAGTCGCCCACGAAAAAATTACGCGCCCACTATGCCACTACTCGGACAAAAATAAAAGGTTGGACCCAAGTTGGGAGTCGAGAGTTAACTTGCAACCGAGACAAAAAAAGGGCAGGACGAAGTTGCGAGTTGAGGAGGGACTTGCAATTGAGATAGAAAGAAGGTCAGGCTCCATTTGCGAGTTGTGGGTGGTATTGCAACTGGGACAAAAAAAGGTCGGGACCTAATTGTGAGTCGAGTGTGGACTTGCAACTGGAAAAAAAAGATTGGGCCTCAATTACGAGTCAAGGATGGACATGCAACTGGGACAAAAAAGGTCGGGGGCCGGCTACGAGTCAAGGGTGGACTTGCAACTGGGGAAGCCCCAGTTGCAAGTCGAGGGTGGACCTTGCAATTAGGACAAAAAAAGTGTTGGGCTCAGTTGTGAGTCAAGGGTGAACTTGCAACTAAGACAAAAATGGTCGTGCCCCAGTTGTGAGTCAATGGTGGACTTGCAACTACTAAAAAGGAAAAATTGAGCCTCGGTTGTGAGTCGAGGGTGGACTGACAACTAAGACAAAAAAATTGTCAAAGCCTAGTTGCGCTTCGAGGGTGGGATTGCAACTATGACAAAAGAAGGTCGCGCCCCAGTTGCATGTCGAGGGTTATACTTGTAACTGGAACAAGAAAAAAGACACCCCTCTATTTGGTGGTGGACACTCAACTAACAACGATGGCAAAAATTCATGAATTTTGAAAAATATAAAAAAACATGAATTTAAAAAGTTTACAAATTTGAACTAAATAAAAGAAAAAAAGAAACATAAAAGTCTGAAACCATTTTTTCAGTTGACTAACGTATAGGCGGCCCCCCTTTTCTCAATTGAGTACTCTTATTTTGGACCATTAGATCCGAAGACAAATGATCTTCCCCTTCTGGTTCTAAGTAAACTTTCTCATCTCCTCGGGTAAGCAACTCACTCCTTTCATCACCACCTACATTCTACCACCATCTTATTCTTTGGCGATGGCGGGTTTGCTCCACATGCTCTCTTCCATCTCTTTCACAACTAAATGACATGCACAAGGATACAACATACCTCAAATTTCATCTAGGAGCACAAATTAGTTGGAGGTGAAGGCTACCTTAAGTCCATGTTATTATATTGGTTACTTTTCTCTAAGTGCTCAAACTTGAAAATCACACAAATACATTTCACCATTTCCCAATGTCTTGTTGTCTTTTATTGCACGGAATCATAGAATACCATTTCTTCTGAACCTTTGAACACCTACCCATTGCATAACCCTAATCTATTCATAGCTTTTAAGACACTTCCATTCGAAGCCACCAGACAACTTGTGCGCTACTATGTACATGACTTAGAATCTCCTACCCATCTCAGATAAAAATTTCCGAATGAGTCCAATAGCGTGCGCATGTGAGTCAAAGGTCAGTTAGAGCCTCCAACGCCTTCTAGTATGATCGTCCGAGCTATATGAAAGTTTCCTCATTTAGTTATTATTGGAGTTTCTAAACTGATCATTCAGAACCTCCAAACTATGCAAAAAGGTGTGTGATTGTCAAATTTTTTTGTCCATCCTATATATACCCCCACCTTACCCCCACTAGTTCACTTGAACCATATCATTTTCCAATCACAACTTCTGATAGAGAACTACATATCCTTGTGTTGAATTCAACTACATATCCTTGTGTTGAATTCAACGAGCTTTCTACTCCAACACTCAAGCAAAACCTTTGATCTCTAGTCTCCCTCCTTGCTTACCACTCCAACCTCGCAAATCCAAAGATCCATCATGAGAGGGGTTGTTTGGTTTGTAGCCACACTTTGTCACACCTCACCTTAGGCAAGTTTGACCAAGTTAGGTAGGTGTTTGGTTCTAGCCACACCTAAGGCAAGAATTTTTTTTATGAGTAGCGAACCCCACATGTCAATGACACAAAAAGTGTGGCAAGATTCCCTTAGGCAAGCCGAAGTGTGGCTAACAATTTGAGCAACTCAAGTTAGGCAAGTGTGGCAAGTGTGGCAAAAATATTGTGGCAATATAAGGCAAACATAGTCACAATCCAAACAGCCCCAGAGAGTTTTGATGTGGACGAGATTATATTTTGAACCACAAGAGCCAGAGATTCATTAGAAATGAACCTCAATCTTATTACTTTTGGATGGTATCTGGCTCATAAATTGCCAAGAATTAGCCTACTATGATCCCAAGTCTGACTAGACCTTCGTGTTGGTAAGACATTGTGGAATAGGTTGGTTCCTCCTTCGTGGACCTTTATCTGGGTGGTGTCCATCGTGGACCGTGCAACTGAGATCTCTGTGACCCTAGAATCTTCGTGATTTGAAGCCTTCATCAACCTGTAGTAGGATAGCAACACCTATTTGAACCATGTGAACATCGTCGAGCGTCCCCATGTTTGCATCCTCCTAACCCTACTCCCTAGTTATGCAACTTTTATTTATGTCACCTTACTCTTTGTAGAGTTGCACGTGTAGGAAGTTCTAGGCAACCACTAGCAAAACTTAAAATTATCGAGAACTAAATATGAGAGAAGTCATCTAGGTCATGATAGTATTCTATGCACCCCCACCCCATCTAGACATACAAACTGTCCTACAGTTCGAAGGTGGCGAGGGAATGAGCTCGGCCAGGGCAGTCAAGTGGCTGATGACATGGATGCAACTGAGCCACGACCGATGGATGGTACTCAACCAAAGGATGTGTCTGATTATGTGTCACTTGTGTCAGATTGTGTGTCACTTGTTGGAGGTGGTTCAGAAGCAGAGTCGACAGGAATGGTTGTTGGTGGTGAGACTGAGGGGATGAAGAAGAGAAAAAGCAGAACCTGATGGAAGAGGAAGATGAGGATGGATTGGATGAAGATCTTGATTTTGAAAATTCTGATGAAGAATGTAATTGTGTTGGAACTGTGGCATGCGGTAGTTGGCCCTCCAAAAAGTCATCTATGGAATCATAATCATCATCGTCTACCATTTCTTATATGTGCGCCCTTCAATGATGCCTCACTCTTACCAGATCTAGGAATCTCAGAGCTTGCACCACCCTTCAATGATGCACCACCCACGGATGACCAACACCCTTACATCGACGAACAACATCAGATGACCTTTTTTTCAATATATTTCATAAATGGCATGTATTCTGTCCTTGTGAGCCTGTCACTAGTGACACGTGTGCTATTAGTCAGCAATCAAGCACATCATCCTCGGCTGAAGGGGTGTGATAACATTGAAAGGGTGTGATAACGGAACGACAATGGTTGATACGTTGTATGGTAATAGGTAACCTGACCTATCATGGATGATAGCTAGCACCAGAATAGAGCTATCACTTTAGCAAGTCATGGCTCGTGTCTTATGATGTTGAAAAATATATGTAGCTAAACGATCATAAATGTGTTGTTCTCTTAAGAAATACCAACTCGAGGTGATTTTTTGGCGGGGAATATCAAAGAGCTTTGTTTCACAAAAATTTAGAAATTTGTTGTTCGCGAGGAAGCTGTTGATCAGGAATGAAGGGTCTGAGTCTAGTCAGCTATCAGTGTCCATCAGCATATAAGCACGCTTAGCACAAAGATGGGTCGGAAGATTAGTTTTCGGAGATACATGTTGATTACAAATGAACTAAAAAGAAAAAGTTAGCTAAAAAAATATGAAATTAAAAATTAGTATTCATAAAAAAATTAAGTCCATTTAGTTAATAGTAGTGATTACATACTTTCCAAAAAAGTTCATGCATTTAATTTTTTTGTGCCTTTTTTAAAAAAATTGTGTAATTCAAAAAGGTTTCACTTATTTTTTAAATGTTTATGTAATTTTAAAAAATGGTCATGAGTTCAACATATATTCATATAATTTCAAAGTTCTTCACGTCTTCTAAAAAATGCTCATATAATTTTAAAGCATGTACACATATTTTTCAAAAAAATACAGTATTTAATGTGTACACAATTTTAAGTTTGTGTATGCTAATGTAATTTTAAAAGGTGTTCACACATGTAAATATTTAAAAATCATCCAGATTTTAAAAAATATGCTCCTGCAATTTTAAAAGATGTTCATGTATTTTATTTTTGTGTATCTTTAAAGTTTCCATGTGTTTAATAGTTATCTAAAAAAACTAGTATCAATCGTGTAGCTTTTAAATGCTCACATGTTTTTTTGGCAACAAAATGTTCGTGTTTTACAATGAAAACCTTAAACAGTAAAAAATGAAAAAAAAGAAATATAATAAAAGGTAAAAAAAAAAGGAAACAACCATGCACGAAAAACAAAGAAAATATAAGTAAAAAGAAAGAAACCAGGAAAAAATATGTTTACAAAAATTTGAAGGAAGCACGTGCTCCGATCCAAGGGCGAACCCTATTTGATGCCGGTTATTACTTTTTCTGTAAACCGGCGCCAGCAGCCGTGTAGCTGGGCTCCGCCCGTTTCGCTCGCCTCCCGTCCAACACACCATCTCCTTCGTTCGCGTGCTTTCGAAGCGCAAAAAATCCACAAGAACTGGTAATCGTGCCGAGGATTTTGTGGGTCACAGCACACTGCGGTAGCCACCCTGCCATGAGAACTTGATGAGCTAAGCTCCATCATTTTCTTACCTTATCATTTTTTCCTTTAGTTTTTTCCTTTTTTCTGTTTAAGTTTTTTCTTTTTTCTTTTTTTCTGTTTTCTATTTTTCTTTTTTTTCCTTCTTCCTCGTTCAATGATTTTTTTTCTCAAATCAATCCACATTTTTAAAAGAATTATGAATTTTTTTCAAATATGATGAACTATTTTAAAATTCAAATAAAAAACAATTTGGATGAACTTTTTACAAATCTGGTGAACCTTTTTAAAAATTTGATGAATTTTTTTCAGATTTGTGCATTTTTTTCATCAGATTTGTGAAGTTTTTTTCAAAATCATTGAACTATTTTTTGAACGCAATGCACTTTTTGTCAAAGTCGATGAAGTTTTTGCCTAAATCAAAGAACCTTTTTTTAAGCCGATGAACTTTTTTTCATAAATGATGAACGTTTTAAACTTTTCATAAAGTTTTTCCAAAATTGGTGAACTTTTTTAAGTTTTTGAAATTTTCTTCAAGATTGATGAACTATTTCTCAAAATCAATGAACCTTTTTTAAGTTTGTGAACTTTTGTCTCAAAATTGTTGAATGTTCAAAAATTCACGATTTTTTAAAAGTAAATAAAAAATCTAAGTGGTAAATAAATAGCGCGGCCGTACTAGTTCATGGACTTTTAGCGCTACTAAACTCATATGTGTCCAATGGCTGTGGTGGTCAGCTAAGCTCGAACAAGGATGTGGCTATGCGAGTTCGATTCCTGGAGGAGCCACCTTATTGCATTTTTCTGGCGATTTTCGTTTGTTGCGCTATGCCTCTGCGGGCCGGCCTAACAAGGCGCTGCAGCGGGCGCCAGCTACCTGTTATGCGCTTAACGCGTCGAATACGAGCTCCCCGATCCAAGTTGTCGCGTCGATAGTTTTACATACCCGGTTAATTGAGAAGCGCTCCTTCGGTAGTCTCCCTAAGGGTCACTTGGGGCGGGCTGAAAGCCGCTGCCATGTGTCATGCTCTGGGCGTTTCCTTCGGATTTTGTTTTTTAATTTATTTTTTCGCACGATTTTTCGGCTTTTTAGATGGTTTATTTTGGGTTTTCGGCTATTCTGTTTTTCATCGATCTTTCTTAGTTTTCCAAGAAAAAGAATTTGAAATAAAAATGGTGCAAAAAAATGCCGTGCCTCTTGAAAGCGAAAAAATGTGTTTTTTTTTCTTCCACTAGAGGCATGGTTTTCCTTTCGCGAGGGGAACAATTTTGCTTCCGTGAGAGGCACAGTCGTGCCTATCGAAAACGGCAAAAAACATGTTTTTTTCCTTTTTTCTTCCTTCCGTGAGAGACACGGTTTTGCTTCTGCAAGAGGCAAGCGAAAAAACATTTTTTCTTTTTTTTTTCCTTCCACGAGAGGCACAGTTTTGCTTCTGCGAGTGGCATGGCCGTGCATCTCAAAAACGGAGAAAAACACATTTTTTTCCTTCCGCAAGAAGCACGGTTTTGCTTTCGCAAGAGGCACGACCGTGCCTCTCGGAAACGGCTTTCGAAACGGAAAAAGGTGCTCCCGATGTTTTTTTTCTAGAAAAAAGTTCGTCAAAATCTATTAACAAGGGATCTACTTTTGAAGATCTCGATGTGAGGAATCCAACAATGAAAACGGTTTGAGATTTGGATGTACGGTTTAAGAGATAAAACGTATTAAATAAACAAATGTATGAAAAAGGGAAAACTATCAGGTTGACAAGTGGCGCCCAGGCACCGCGCCACTTATCACAAACTGGGAGGTAGAACTGATCTTCGGAAGGAGTACTCCTCAATTAGTGATTTCGCCTATTCCCCGACTTTTTTTTGGAGGAGCTCTCTATTCCCGACCCGTGCAGGCGACAATGAGCAAACGCCCTCTTCCCCGCTCCCGAACTTTTGTCAGCCCAGATGCGGGTCGGGGCTGCCCTATTTCTTTTTTCGTTTTCTTTCTTGTTCTGTTTTATTTTGCTTCTTTGAAAAAAAAGGATTTCGAAAAAAGTTACGAATTACATAAAATGTTTACAAATTAAAACAAATATTCACGAATTCAATACAAATGCTCTCCAATTCTAAAAATGTTTGTGATTTTTAAAACGACCATTTTATTTTATTATTATTTATGAACAGTTTTTATTTTATAACCAAATATTTAATTCAATTAACTTTTTAAAATTTGATGAATAAAATTTTAATTGAAGACATTTTTTTGAATTGGATGAGTATTTTTTTAACTAAATCAACTTTTTTTGAATTTGATGGAAATTTTGAATTTGATCAAAAAATGAATTCGATGGACATATTTTGAAAAATATGAACATTTTAAAAAAATCGTGAATTAAAAATAAGAATATGATTTCCACAAAATGTATTTATTCAAAAAATCATTATTTAAATATAAATTAGGAATGTCAAAAATTGCAAATTTACAAAACAAGGAAAAAAACATAGGAAAACAAAAAACTTGTTCAGGGAATGATCTAGAACCTTCACAAAACCAACGGGGAAAAACCTAAAGTGGGCTGGCTTATACAAACCAGAAAGTACACACTTGATCGCTATTCCCCGACATGCGCGAGGAATAGGATCCGTCATAGTTGACGAACAAGAATTGGTTTTTGCTACCGACAGTAGACAGGGCACTTTCCCCCCTCTCCTTCTATATGATACACACTCGTGTGTATCCTCAGAAAAAGTAGTGCAATGCTTTGCAACCGAGTTGCTCTTCTGGCATTTCAAAAAATAAAAATAAAGGAGTTGCTCTTCTAGCCGAATAGGTGTTGATTTCTCGCTTAATTAACCCATTGGTCATATCCTAGCTTTGCAATTGAGTGACTCACCTATTGATATAGAATCAGATTGCTTGGAAGCCGTTTCAATGATGAAGAGTACAGAGAGTAATATGTCAAAATATGCTTTTTTGATTGGAGAGATCAGAAATAGTATGGGGAACGTAATACTTGCATTACTCATATTTATCGTATAGGAAACAACGTCAGTCATTTCATGGCAAACTTTGGTAGGTTGCAGGGCCGGACTGCTGTCTGGCTGGGCTTTGGTCCAGAGGAGGTCTTGAATATTGTTCGACGAGATTGTAATCCGTAATCTTTGAATAATACAAGTACTCCCTCTGCCCGAAAATACTTGTCAAAGAAATGAATGTATCTAGCCGTATTTTAGTTTTAGATACATCCATTTTTATGCATTTTTGCGACAAGTATTTCCGGACGAAGGGAGTATTATTTTGCAAAAAAGAAAACCAAAACGTCTTCATTTCCAGAAAACAGAGATACTCCCTTTGTAATATATTGAGCGTTTCGATCACTAGTTTAGCCCCCCGAAAAAAAATAGATCACTAGTTTAGTGATTTAAACACTTATATTTCTTTATGGAGGGAGTACTCAATATGCCACTAGTTTAGCTCACCGAAAAAAAATAGATCACTAGTTTAGTGATCTAAACACTCTTATATTTCTTTATGGAGGGAGTACTCAGTATGCCACTAGTTTACCCCGCAGAAAAAATGAGATCACTAATTTAATGATCTAAACACTCTTATATTTCTTTATGGAGGGAGTACTCAGTATTGAAGGCATACGGAGGTGAGCCTCTTACATTTCTTTGTGGAGGAAGTACCTAGTATTAAACGCATACGAAATATATACCTAGTATTAAACGCATACGAAAACATATATTTTCTCCGTTCCTAACTATTCCCTCCGTTTCAAAATAGATGACTCAACTTTGTACTAACGTTAGTATAAAATTGGATCATCTATTTTGGAATGGAGGAAGTATAAGCTTTTTTAAAGATTTAAACATGAACTACATACGAATGAATATAGACGTACTTAAGAGTGTAGATTCACTCATTTGCTCCGATGTACTTTATATTGAAATCTCTAGAAAGACTTGTATTTCGGAACGGTGGGAGTAGTATGATCCAACGATTGTTGGACAGATAGTAAATCGGGTGCAAAAGTGTCGTACGCATAGCATCACTCAGAAAGATACGCGTGCTCCATCATTTTCGAAGTTTTGCGTCCCCATTTTCTGACGTGTTAAATACACGTAGATGACGAGGCCCGCATACTTGCATCCACTTGACAGGCGGCCCGCCAATGGAACGCACTGCCACAGCTGAGACAGCGAGGCTAGGACACATCTGACAGATATGATGACACAGCTTTTGTTCCTCATGCAACACGAGCAAGGCCGCGCGCGCGAGTGCGCAACTGTCCCGAGAGGGACAGGTACTAACAAATTTGCATAACAGCACTACATCCCAGTAGAACCTGATGCTTCTTTATTTATATTATTATTACTGAAGAAAAACTGAAAAATCAAATGAGAAACCCGACTACATACACATCACTGCCGATTCCAGACTTGAACAGGGAGGCGGTAATCTAACTTCAACAATAAGTACTGTATGCATAAACTCCCATACATGATACTAGTGCATATACATAGTACATATAAAGAAGCTGAAATCTCTTCACACGGCCCATGGAAACCACAGAGAAATTCGCATCGTCAACGTACACGGAAAAGAATTCAAAGAACCCACACAAGCAATAACCCGAGCACGCTAGGAATAGACAGGCGAGATCATCATGGAAATATACTACTATTCCGCCGGAACACTCGGGGCGGCTGCCTTGATTTACTTGGTGATGGCGTAGATGGCGTAGATGATCCCCGGGATGTACCCGAGGAAGGTGAGCAGGAGGCAGATCCAGAACTCGTGCTGCAAGAGAGAAACCAAGAAACAATTATCAGTAATCAGAATTCCATCCATATATGTCACTATCTATCTATCTATCTACGCATCTATCAACCTGTGGAGCGAGCCAGAAAAGGGAAGACGAAAGAAGAGAGAAAGAGGAAAGAATCTGGTGCCGATGCTTACCCCGCAGCCGAACTTGAGGAAGACGCCGAGGGGCGGGAGGATGATGGCGAGGATGATGTCGATGCAGTTGGCCGTGCCCGCCATGGTCGTCGATGTTCCGGCGGACGGAGAGCTTTTCACTCGATCGGTGGATGGAGGGGAAGCAGTAGAGCTGAGCAGAGCAGAGGTGGATGGGAAGGAAGGGGTGGTGAAACACGTATCCGCCGGGCTCTCGTTATATAGACGGGGAAATAGAAGTCAAGGGTGGACGGCGGCGAGGGTGAGGTGAGATGGAGGCCAAGGCAGGGAGGGAGGAAATATCGGGGCGACGCGTGTGGGCCTGTCGACGGGCACGCGGGCCGGGGACCGCGTTCGCGACGCGTTATATAAAAAGGATAAAAACTCGTTCGAGCTTGCCTTTGATGGGCTCACCCCATCCGCCGTCCAACCACCCTGCCAAATTTGCCAGTTTCCTATACTAGCAATTTGGCTGATTTAATTACTTAGCTGTTAAGCATTTGTTAGTGGTATGAATTGCACCATAGAATCGACTCACTGCGCGTATATGCCCTCTTTGAACTTTTCTGGGATTTTGTAGGATTGCAAACATCGGGGCGAGGGCAACGGCGATGACTGCGTTGTACTAGTAGTGGCGTGCTCCTTGGATTCGAGGATGCACGTCGCGTCAACGTTTGTTATTTCAGTGTGCTGTGGTCGTGTGTGTGGTTTCTATCGTTTCGTCCACATGTGTGAAAGAAATGAGACGTGAAGTAATTCAGTGCTTGCTGTATGACCGGTGTTTTAGAACAAGGTTTGAAGAGCATTATTCTAGACGTAAAATAGGAGATGGATTACAAATTCTATACTACATGTACAAAGATATGTCAGATGCCCCCGAAGGGACAAATACAGATGTGTCAATACGCTAAAAACTTCCCTCCGCAAATCTTTGTGGTAGCGTCACGGACGACCCGAGAAGGAGGCGTGACATTGTCGTGACACAAACATCCTGACTTTTGAAGAAAACGATGAGGTGCCCATACGAGATGGTAGCCCTTTCTGCAAGTGTTGAGGTAGCCTAGAGTGTGGCACGTGTGGCCATGACCGAGGTAGCTGAGGAAGGAGGCATCGTGGTCGGTGTCAAGGAAGAAGACGGGGACACAATGATGCACTAGGAAGAAGATAGTAAAGTGATCGAGGCAGTCATTAAGGAGGTTGTCAATGTCGAACACGATGTTGTCAAAACCGTTGTAGATGAGGCGTCGTGCCGAGTCTGCAAGGCCCGAGGACACTTCAAGACAATGGCATGCGTTGTGTTGCTAGTATTGGGCGTGCATAGAGAGGGACCCTCATGAACTATGTGCAATGTCAAAAGGCTACCAAAGGAGGCCTCCAAGAGAGGGGAGGTGTGCCGAACGGGGAAGGAGAGTGAGGGTGCATGCCAGAATAGTCAGAGAAGAGAAGTAGAGACGCATCGGGATGACGAGTAGTGAGAAGAACCGATAATAAGAAAAAGACTCTCATGGGCAGCCAATCAATGTGACCGTGGATGAATCTAGATACAGTTTGTGGAAACCCCCGGTTGAGATCAGGCACATCCTAGAAGTTGTGGTTGAGCTAGGTTTATAATCTTGCACCCCGATACCATGAAAGAGGATGAGAAATTCAATGTGGGTTGTGTCGAGCGACAAGCTGATTATATGGAGTACAAGATAGAGATGGCAAGAAGTCTCGTAGAGATGAATGTAAAGATGGACGACAAATCCTATACAAATACAAAGATATGCCAGTACACTTAACACAATGAAAGCTTTGTGTTTCCAATTCAGTAGAAAATTCTACATAAGGTCTAATATTTCTATCCGTTCATTCGTGTAGCTCGGAGGAGTTATTTTCAATCCACGGGTTATTATTGTTCATATAATTTGTATGTGTGTTTTGTGGTCGCCTATTTTGCGCTCCCATCCATGTCACGTTCATATTATCCAACGAGGCACTTGACACTGTCTTGCCCTCGCTGCCCACGTCTGCTAGTATATGATTCCCCTTCCGTTCCTCCCTTCTGTCATATGCTTGTCCTTTTTGGGTCTCGCTCTTTCCATTCATCTTTCCAGCAAGCTTCAGCTTACAGATAAGCACCTAGCTGGCGTGAAGTGTCCATCTAACATGGCACCATATTCTCCTAACCGGTGCAAAAGAGCAGGCAACGAATACATCTAGACAGAAACGTCAAGTCAATTTTTCAACTAGAGCATCATCAGCAGTCGCTACGTGCTACTAACTAGTCCGCTGGGTTAGCTTGTCCAACTTTGCATGCTTCCCTCTAAGACGTGAAGGAAAATGTGTCACATTTGGCTCCTACAGCTCCTCCGTCGCTTTCGGTTACTACGTGTGAAGCGGGGACTAGTCCCAGTCAAAATTAGCTCCATCTAGACGCTGTGGAGCTGGACGCTGCTGACTATGCCGTGACCAAACACGTCGCCACCAAGCTGCCTCGATTAGGCCACTGCTAGTTATTAACCATGCAGCCAGCAGACAGATGAAAGATGGAACTATATTGTTTCTTGATTGACATTGACAGCTGAAACTATTAGCACAACAGAATGTTCCCAACAGGCACGGTGCGGTCTCGTTTCCAGTCAACATCAGCAGCACATGATATGATCCTCGGTGACGGGGTGGAGGAAAGCAGGGCAAGTATTTACCGAGCAAGCCCATTCTACCTCAGCACTCACGCTGCTCAAGCTGTGTACAACGAAGGGGATCCTACATACAACTCGTTGACAGGCAGGAAGGAAGGGAAGGTTGGCAGCTGCTGCTCGGCAATCTTGGTCCTCGCTTCAGGGTTCGCACCAACGCCTGCGCCCGACGCTTGGGGAACACAGACTGAAGGGAATTGGTTTTTCTGCAACATGAAGCAACCATATGATATGCATCTCCTCTAGTGCAAGCATCTCTTTGTAGGTGATTAGATGATTTATTATTATCATATACTAGGACAGGCTTAACCAGCAAAGGTTCCCTTGGAAGCATGGCAATTGCGAATGATTTGCATGGCAATTTATGTTGGCTGAGGATGGTAAGATTAGTTGACAAGCATGGCAAATCCGCCTCAGTTCAGTTTTTTGCAACGATTTGTCGTGCTTGCTAACTAAGGCCTCCTTTGGTTCGTAGGGTAGGAACACCATAGGAGTTAGAAAAACATAAGAACCATTTGGTTTGTAGGAATGGATTCCTATATTCCTATGTAGGATAGGAATCAATCCTTCACATTTCAAAGGAAAAAAAAACATAAACCTAGACTCAATGGGAAAATCCCTATCCTATGCATCAAATGGCATGTTTTTCCCATAGGAATTATATAAGATACATGCCATCTCACTTCCTATGGTTTTCCTATTCCCATGGTAATCCTATCCTATGAAATAAAAAGAAGGCCTAAATTTGCCATCCCCGCGGCAATATAAATTGCCATAAAAAAGGTTCATTTTGCCATGACCTCTCAGGGAACGTCAAACATTCCCCTGTATATTAATGCGTGCAAGTTAAATGTGTAAGCACCTACTAAGCATTGGTGCATAATTACGCACTGCTGATCTTTCAAAATAAGCACCAATGATCCTACAACCAAAAAAGGCTGATTTATTTTTGCTAACCACTTTATGCTATTGTTAGGGACGGTCATTTTCTGTCAGAGCACCAATTTAAGGTATAATACAAATAAAAGCTTCTGGACAAAAACAAAATGAAATTCGCTACAGTAAATAGAGTTTGATGATGATAAATGATCAGTGTGCCCTACTTCTCTTACCTAGAGTTTATTTCAGCTGCTCCTTTGCATCCACAACCGCAGCTTCCTCTTTAGGCACGACATCTACAACAGGCTCGTACAGGTACCACTCCTTCTTTTTCCTAATATATGCAAAACAGACAGTTTTAATAGAAGGCCGGAGCTGCAACAAATCCCTGCCTTAGTCCCTATAAGTGCGGAATAAACAGTGTGATAAAAACCAAACTGTATAAATCATGTCTATAAAAGGCTTTATTATAGCAGATCTTACCGAATGACACTTCCTTTGCTCCCAAAATACTTGAACATATCCACTGCGTTGTTCATGGCTTTACTGCAAAAACATGGGCACACCAATTTAAAATAACAAATACAACATGTAAATAAGGGATGTGGCATAGTTTGGAAAGGTTGGCCAGTCCTGTAGTAGTTCCACTAAAAACTGAAGACTCAACAAAAATAACATCAGTAGACACTTCCACGAACCTATTAGAGGCAAATTCTGGTGCTCGCCTTTTCTTTGACATTTTAGCTTCTCTCATAGCAGAAACAGTCTGGCTAGCAATCTGTCAAGTTCATGCCGTTTGTTTATTTATGTTGGCCAACAAATGATCCTATCCAATAACTAGTGAAAGCCAAATTTTGCAGGTATTTACTTGAAAACAAACCAACAAAGAAATTTCATGAAATTGTAAAGACTAAATAGCAGAGGAAGTATATCTAACCTCATAAAGTTGCTCACGGATGCAAACAGCTATTGCAGGCTGCACATCAATTAGCATGATTTTATCAGTGTAAAACAAAGTTTCTGAAATACTACACACCATCTATTCATAGAGAATGATACACCAATAACAAATGTCCATTTAATAATAAATAGGTATCATGTATAGAATAACAATACTTAATAAAGGTTAGAATTGAAGTTGACAGTGGTGCAAACTGCTGTCAAATCCAAGAAAAATACATGTAAATCCAAAACTTTAGGACAGATAAAGAAAGCTTCAGAACAAATAGAAATAATGAAGGTTATAGCGTAAACGTCTACAAGATCCTTCCAAACGTAGAATAGAAGAATTGGGCTGCTGTAGGAACATCAATATCTGAAAATCTTGTACAAGTTGGCACAGCGCCTTCAATCAATCTTGCTCAACTTGTTAGTATACTTAGGTTTAAATGGAAATTTCATGTTTCATGCATATAAATTACAACGACGGTAGGTAGCAAAAGTTTGCAGCACAGCGCAATCAGGTGGCTTTCTTCTTTTGTAAACAATCGAACCAAAAAAGGCAACCCCCACGTGACCAGGTCTCCTATTTGCTCGGGAGTCATCCCCCCTCCCTCTTTAGAAAGAGGCCTCCTCGCAGGTATCCCTGCGCCGCCACATGCAGAAAATGAGGCAGCAAGAAAACTACACTGTAGCAGATCCAAGGCGCTGCAGCAACAAAAGGGAACAGAACAAGAGAAGTGGAATGCACAAAGCACACGGAAAGCACATCACAAAGCACCACATCTGTTAATTTCGTTGCCAAACAAGGTCAGGAAGGTGCCTTCTACGAAGAGGATAACAGGCAACTAACATGATACTGGTATGCAGTTTTCAAGGAGAACTCGAGGCAACTACTTGCTAACAGAAGCAACTCCAAGAATCTGGGCAAATAAATTACTACAGACTGGCGTTTCTTGAAAAACATCTGAGGCAAATCAGCAGGGATACAAACCGCAATCGGAAGTATCTCACCATGCTCCAAACAAAACACTCCTGCACTTTCCCAGTGTTGCATCGCCCTCTGTATTTTCCCCTCCTGAGCAGTGGCTCATTGGAGGACCACCCTCTACCTTGATGCTCCCACGCAGCGCATCCAACATCCAACAAACACCCTTCCCCGCAAAACGCCATTCTCGTTGTGCATGTGTGTTCCAGCTCGCCGCGCCACCCCCACCGATCTCCACCGAGGCCGAGTAACGACCTTGCCGTCGATCTCCCTCTGCCCCCCTGCCTCCTCGACCCCGTTGACGAGTAGCAAATATGGGAGATGAACCCTAGAGCTGAAGAAGGAGAGGATGAGAAGAGAAAAGAGGAAGTGGGAAAAATTTCTCGGGAGAGATAGAAGAAGACAAATCAAGGTTGCACTATGCCCCATAGTCCCTCACAATTTTTTTAAGGCAGTAAGGCGAGGCAAGGCGCTGGGGGATGCCTCACCACCTAAGCGGTAAGGCATAAGGCAAGGCAGACGCCTTAGAGAGTTCTGAGCAGTAGAATGAAGTAGAATTTGGTAGGCAACTAGGCATACACACTACACATCTTGCACTTGCTGCTGGTTGTAGAGCCCATATAGCATCCATCCTCTTTGCATTTTCTCTTCTCTCCAATAGTAATCATGCATTATTCTAACCATCCAGGCATCCACTAACCACTATAAGAAAGGCAATGAGCAACTAGCAAAGCAGCTAGCACAAAGCAGTGAGCAACCAGCAAAGCAGGAAGCAATGAACAACTGAAAAGCAGCAAGCAATGAACAACTGAACATGGAAGAAACAGATC
>NC_041381.1:143246439-143264616 GCF_002162155.2 Triticum dicoccoides
GGGGAGTAGAGGATGGGGGAGCTGGTTGCTGTTGTACTGGAGAGGAGGAGGAGGAGGAGGAGCTGCTGGAGAGGATCTGCTGCAGAGGAGGGAGCAGATTTGCTGGAGGAGAGGAGCTAGAGAAGGAGGAGGAGCTGCTGCAGAGGAGGGAGCAGATTTGCTGGAGGAGAGGAGCTAGAGAAGGAGGAGGAGGTGCGTGTGGATTGGGGGCTGTTTCTCTCTCTCTCTTTCCCCCCTCTTACCTGTTGGCGCCAACAGCATCTCTGTTTCCCACCTAAAACTGCTTCCCTGTCTGGCTGGCAAGCTCAAGGAGTCCAATATGGACCAAGGCGCCAACCTGGACGCCTTAAAGCTTAAGGCAGACGCCTTACTCAGGCACCTAAGGCAAGCTGGAGCCTTGAGCTTGCAGGGCGCCCTGACGCCTTACGGGCGCCTAGGCGACGCCTTACAGGCGCCTAAGCGTGGGGAGGGACCATACGTGGTGAAGCGTCCAGGCTGCCTTACGTCCACGACCTGTTTTTAAGGCACCCGTAAGGCGTCGCATAGACCATACATGGTGAAGTGGTCCCTCCCCATGCCCCACTTGTCTGTGCTCACCCACACACACGTGGTGAAGCGATGCACAATCTAACGGCTGTGGCGTGGCTACTGATAGAGCACAAATCGCGCGCGTGCTGTATAAATTAATGATATGTCTATTGATGCAAATACTACTTAAACAAAACTGAAGATTAAGAGAAGTTAAAACTATAGTTGCATCTCTGTGTAGGTCGGTTATTAAAAAGAAATGTGACGGTTTTCCCATATTTGGCGAGGGATTTAGGAGTAGCTTAAATGTGTACATAGCACCTGGATTGCCAAGAAAAGTGACATCATTAACATGATGCATCAATTGCCTAAATTAAGTGTTTCAAAATAAAAACATACAAAGCTCTCAAGGATTAAAGGATTGTTACCCCAACTTCAGGATCTGTAATGTTCAAATCATCACATAACGTCCTTGCAAATTCCTCAGGATCACTTTCAAGGTTGCCTATATCCTGGTACATTAAAGTTGACGCGAAACCGAGTTAAAATTAATAATGCTTCGAAGAGCCTGATGAAGCAAACAGTCTACATAAATAATTATCGACAAACGTGCACGTACCCACAAGAACTGATCTCTAATTGTCGTATTGTTCACTCGGAGGTCAATCTGCACATGCCATTCATGTGAAATTCAAACGAAATGGCACCGAAACAGTCCACATGTCTACAGTTACCAAAAGAAGCTAACCTTGAGGGGCATAATCTTCTCCTTGACCTGCATCTCCTGCCCCTCGTAGGAACGGAACTCTGCCAATTGCCCCTTTCCGGCACACACACACACACACAAATAAGTAATCCACACAACTAGTAGTAAGCCACAGAGCTGTACAATTGCAGGATAGCAATACAAACTTATACTCGTATGTTCTATATATGCTATGCTAAATGAACCACAAAGATGAAGCAAGCTGAGAAAGAACGGTGGTACCTGGATGGACTGGAGCATCTGAGGGACGAAGGTGGCCGGAAGCTTGAGCTCCTTGGCCGTCCTCTTGGCGAAGGTGATGACCTCCGAGTCGGGATCTGCACGGTGCAGGAAAGACCGGAACATCAAGAACCGAGGAACCTGACGAAAAGAACAAGCGACGGAGGCGGAGGCGGCACCGTACCTCGGGGGTTCCAGGTGAAGGCATCCCTGTAGCGCTGGCCGTCCACCTCGATGTCGACGCGTATCGGCACCAGGTTGTCCCTCGTCGGCCTGACCAGCACAGCACCGCCGTTAGCTCCTCCCCAATCCCCCAACAGATCCAAGGTTCCTCAGAGAGAGAGAGAGAGAGAGAGAGAGAGAGAGAGAGAGAGAGAGTAGGTACATGCGGAACTTCACAGTGGAGGACCGCGGGGCGCCGAGGCTCACCGTCTTCATCGCCGTCCGGGCGGTCCGTTCGTCGCCGCCGTGCGGGTGGGGGTTTCGAGGGCCGATGTCCTCTTTTTGCCTGCTCCGCCGTGGACGGGGCTAATTCGGATTTCAGAGCCCAGATCTAATGTGGACTCAATGTGCACATTCTTTCTTTTAGCAAACTCAATTGTGGATCTAGCCAGCCCAAGAAACCGCGATTAATGAGAGCGGCCCAGGTCCAATCTGTATTGAAACTTTCGTTTAGTTGCCTCAAAATGACTCAAAAAAAAGTTGCCTAAAAACAAATTACTCCCTCTGTTCCTAAATATTTGTCTTTCTAGTGATTTCAAATGAACTATCACATACGAATGTATATAGACATATTTTAAAGTGTAGATTCACTCATTTTGCTCCGTATGTAGTCATTTGTTGAAATCTCTATAAAAACAAATATTTAGGAACGGAGGGAGTAGTTGCTAAAAAATAATTCATTTAACAAGACATATTTCCTCAATTCCCTAAAAAAAATGACCCCAAAGAATTCCCACAAAAAAGAAAGATACATTTCCTCAAAAAAAATAAGATGCAACATTTCTGCCTACAAGCTGTTGGTTGATAAAAAAACAGCGGGAGGATTGGCTAAAAAATAAAGAAGCATGCTCGGATGTGGGAAAACTGCAAAAAACATGGACCAAACTCTAGAACATAGAGGTTCCTGCAAAAGTGAACGTATTTCTGGCACGAGCATCGCTGCCAATGGAGGATGTTAGAAAAAGGCGAAATATGGCAGATTCATATGTTTACAAAGTGTGTAGCACGGCGCCAGACTCGTGGCGCCAAGGGAGTCTGGGCACTCCTTGATGAAGACACTATTGATTATGTTGCTGCAAGCAAACAACCTAACCCCAAAGCCATGGCTCTATGATATGCTTGATCAACTGCCACACGTGGAAGCGGTGAAGGTAATGGTAGCTTTGTGGGCCGTGTGGTGGGCCAAACGGAAGGCAGTACATGAGAATGAGTTCCAAAGTCCGATGTCCAGTTTTCTCTTCATTCAAAATTTCTTGATGATCTCCAAATGGCAGGTGAATCAGGTTGTCGGGCAATTGCGCGGCCAACTCAGTCTGGGCGTCGAGTTGTAACAAGGGCCTGGATAGCACCAAACCTGCTAAGATCAACGTGGATGGTGGTTTATCCTGAGCAGAAGACCATGGTGCAGCTAGTGCGATTTGCAGAGACGCTAATGGAATTTTCCTTGGGGCATCAACGATTGTCATCGATGGACTTACTGATCCAGCGAGTTTTGGAAGCGATGGCTTGTAGTGAAGCTTTGTCCCTAGCTTTCGACCTCAATCTCTCACATGTACAGGTGGCCACCGATTGTTTGGAGGTGATGCAAAACATTAAGGAGGATAACCCATGTAGCTATGGACCCATCGTGAAGGAGTTCGTACTCAAGCAGAGAATGTTTGCTAATGCACAATTATCGCATGAGAAAAGAAGTTGTAATATGAAAGCTCACAACTTAGTTAAAGTAGCTTCGCCTTTGGAGACAGGCCGCCATGTTTGGCTTACGTCTCCTCCATCTATTACCTATATCCTTCAAAATATTATGCAATAAAAAATAGACAGTGATTCCCAAAAAAAAGATGAAACATTTCCGGAAAAAAACTATGCATAACGTTTTTTTTGTTATGACTAGAACAATGCACGTGCGTTGCAACGGGATATAAATATTTTAGTACGTTAACTTGTGATTTACCTGTCAATAATAATGCGATTTGTATAAGTAAATGTTCATCAAATTCTGACCATGAATTACCTTATATTTTGATTACAAGTTTCTTAAATTAAAGTGGAATTTGTTCAGAACATAAATAAATAAAGGTGATTGATTATCATATACATGGAAGGTTTGACGAAGGGGTAGTGGGAAGAAAGGTGAAATGAGAACCTTACGTTCTTTTTAAGTAATAAAGTAGAGAAATGCTACACTTCTCTGTATTGCTCGCGCCACGCGTGGTGTTAATCTGTTCACTCAATTGCTCTCTCATTCCTTCTAATGATCCCAGTGTCGCACTCTAACCTTCTTCACCCTACATGACACAGTCTTCTGCACTTGCATTTTCTCTCTAGGGACATCTCTTCTATTTAGCGCAATGCTTCTTTCTCTAGGCCTTATTGTGCCCATGATGCATTGCATATCTAGTAGTGGAGCTACAACAAACGCTAACACCGGGCCTAGAGTTGAGGTCATGGTAAAAGCAACATTGATCTCGTGTTGGAGCCCTATATAACACCGATGGGTTAGATTTGGCCAGTTAAGACACCTACAAGGTCGAGGATAGTGAGGAATGATGACCCACAAGTATAGGGAATCTATCGTAGTCCTTTCGATAAGTAAGAATGTCGAACCCAACGAGGAGCAGAAGGAAATGACAAGTAGTTTTCAGTAAGGTATTCTCTGCAAACGCTGAAATTATCGGTAAGGAATAGTTTGGTGATAAGGTAATTCGTAACGGGTAATAAGTAACAAAAGTAAGCAAGGTGGCTCAATCCTTTTTGTAGCAAAAGACAAGTCTGGACAAACTCTTATATAAACAAAGCGCTCCCGAGGACACATGGGAATTATTGTCAAGCTAGTTTTCATCATGCTCATATGGTTCGTGTTAGTTACTTTGATAATTTGATATGTGGGTGGATCAGTGTTTGGGTGTTGTCCTTACTTGGACAAGCCTCCCACTTATGATTAACCCCTCTCGCAAGCATCGGCAACTACGAAAGAAGAATTAAGGTAAACCTAACCATAGCATGAAACATATGGATCCAAATCAGCCCCTTATGAAGCAACACATAAACTGAGGTTTAAACTTCTGTCACTCTAGCAACCCATCATCTACTTATTACTTTCCAATGCCTTCCCCTAGGCCCAAATCATGGTGAAGTGGCATGTAGTCGACGTTCACATAACACCACTAGAGGAGAGACAACATACATCTCATCAAAATATCGAACGAATACCAAATTCACATGATTACTTATAACAAGACTTCTCCCATGTCCCCAGGAACAAACATAACTACTACAAAGCATATTCATGTTCATAATCAGAGGAGTATTAATAAGTATTAAGGATCTGAACATATGATCTTCCACTAAATAAACCAACTAGCATCAACTACAAGGAGTAATCAACACTACTAGCAATCCACAAGTACCAATCTGAGGTTTTGAGACAAAGATCAGATACAAGAGATGAACTAGGGTTTGAGAGCAGATGGTGCTGGTGAAGATGTTGATGGAGATTGACCCCCTCTTGATGAGAGGATCGATGGTGATGACGATAGCGATGATTTCCCCCTCCCGGAGGGATGTTTCCCCGGCAGAATAGCTCCATTGGAGCCTTAGATTGGTCCTGCCCAGGTTCCGCCTTGAGACGGCGGCGCTTCGTCCCGAAAGCTTCTCTTTGATTTTTTTCCATGGCAAAAGACACCATATAGCAGAAGATGGACGTTAGGGGCTTGCCAGGGGCCCACGAGGCAGGGGGACGCGCCCTGGGGGGTAGGGCGCGCTCTCCACCCTCGTGGCTGACTGGTGCCCCTCTCTGGTGCTTTCTTCGCCCAATATTTTTAATATATTTCAAAACTGATCTCCGTGAAGTTTCAGGACTTTTGGAGTTGTGCCGAATAGGTCTTTAATATTTGTTCCTTTTCCAGTCCAGAATTCCAGCTGCTGGCATTCTCCCTCTTCATGTAAACCTTATAAAATAAGAGAGAAAAGGCATAAGTATTGTGATATAATGTGTAACAACAGCCCATAATGCAATAAACATTGATATAAAAGCATGATGCAAAATGGATGTATCAACTCCCCCAAGCTTAGAACTGGCTTGTCCTCAAGCGAAAGCCGATATCGAAAAATATGTCCACATGTTTAGAAATAGAGGTGTCGATAAAATAAATTATGTACATGAGGGCATCATGATCATCTTTAGAAGAGCAACATATATTGTCTTATGATTTCTTATGCTAAAGTGACAATCTATTCACAATGTAAAGTATGAATCAGAAACTTCATTGAAAACTAACAAACTATGATCTCAGTCATTGAAGCAGTTGCAGTTTATCATAACATCGGAAAGAGTCAATATAAGAGCTTTTCAGCAAGTCCACATACTCAACTATCATTTAGTCTTTCATAATTGCTAACACTCACGCGATACTTATGGGTACAAAGTTTCAATCGGACACAGAGAAAGATAGGGGCTTATAGTTTCGCCTCCCAACCTTTTACCTCAAGGGTAATGTCAACAGTAATACTTTATGAAAATACATCCAAGTGGGTATATATGTGAGGATCTCCCCAACACATAGTGCTTGCCAAAGGATAAAAGTGTAAAAAGGAGAGGTGAAGATCACCTTGACTCTTGTATAAAGGTGGAAGGTAAAAATAAAAGATATGCCCTTCACAGAGGGAAGCAGAGGTTGTCATGCGCTTTTATGGTTGGATGCACAAAATCTTAATGCAAAAGAACGTCACTTTATATTGCCACTTGTGATAGGGACCTTTATTATGCAGTCCTCCGCTTTTATTTCTTACATATCACAAGCTCGTACAAAGCTTATTTTCTTTACACTAATAGATCATACATATTTAGAGAGCAATTTTTATTGCTTGCACCGATAACAACTTACTTGAAGGATCTTACTCAATCCATAGGTAGGTATGATGGACTCTCATGGAAAAACTGGGTTTAGGGATGTTTGGAAGCACAAGTAGTATCTCTACTTGGTGCAAAGAATTTGGCTAGCATTAGGGGGAAAGGCAAGCTCAACATGTTGGATGATCCATGACAATATAACTTATTCGGATATAAGAAAATATAACCCATTACGTTGTCTTCCTTGTCCAACATCAACCATTTTAGCATGTCATATTTTAATGAGTGCTCACAATCATAAAAGATGTCCAAGATAGTATATTTATATGTGAAAACCTCTCTTTCTTCATTACTTCCTATTAATTGCAACGATGACCAAAACTATGTTTGACAACTCTCAGCAACTTTTATTCATCATACTCTTTATATGTGAAGTCATTACTCTCCATAAGATCAATATGATCTTTTTATTTCTTTTTATTCTTTCTTTTATTCCTTCAAGATCATAGCAAGATAGCAAAACCTGTTGGGGAACGCGGTAATTTTAAAAAAGATCCTACGATCACGCAAGATCTATCTAGAAGATGCATAGCAACGAGAGGGGAGAGTGTGTCCACGTACCCTCGTAGACCGAGAGCGGAAGCGTTAAGTAACGTGGTTGATGTAGTCAAACGTCTTCTCGATCCAACTAATCAAGTACCAAACACACGGCACCTCCGCGATCTGCACACGTCACACTCGGTAACGTCCCTCGAACTCTAGATCCAGCTGAGGCCGAGGGAGAGTTCCGTCAGCACGAGGGCGTGGTGACGGTGATGATGAAGTTACCGGTGCAGGGCTTCGCCTAAGCACTACGACGATATGACCGAGGTGAAAAACTTTGGAGGGGGCACCGCACACGGCTAAAGATCAACTTGTGTCCTTGGGGTGCTCCCCTCCCCCATATATAAAGGAGAGAGGGAGGAGGCGGTTGGCCTAGGGGGCGCGCCAAGCATAGGGAGTCCTACTAGGACTCCCAAGTCCTAGTAGGATTCCCTTTCCTATTCGGAGTAGGAGAGAAGGAAAGAGAGGGAGAGGGAGAAGGAAAGGGGGGGTGCGCCCCACCCCTTGTCCAATTCGGTTTGGGCAGGGGGGAGGCGTGCGCCACCTCTTGGCCGTTCTTCCCTCTCTCCACTAAAGCCCAATAAGGCCCATTACTTCTCCCGGTGAATTCCCGTAACTACCCGGTACTCCGAAAAATACTCGAATCACTCGGAACCTTTCCGATGTCCAAATATAGCCTTCCAATATATCGATCCGGGACTCCTCGTCATCTCCGTGATCTCATCCGGGACTCCGAACAACCTTCGGTACATCAAATCACATAAACTCATAACACCAATCGTCATCGAACGTTAAGCGTGCGGACCCTACGGGTTTGAGAACTATGTAGACATGACCGAGACACATCTTCGGTCAATAACCAATACTGGAACCTAGATGCTCATATTGGTTCCTACATATTCTACGAAGATCTTTATCGGTCAAATTGCATAACAATATACGTTGTTCCCTTTGTCATTGGTATGTTACTTGCCCGAGATTCGATTGTCGGTATCATCATACCTAGTTCAATCTCGTTACCGGCAAGTCTCTTTACTTGTTCCGTAATGCTTCATACCGCAAATAACTCATTACTCACATTGCTTGCAAGGCTTATAATGATGAGCATTACCGAGAGGGCCCAGAGATACCTCTCCGAAACACGGAGTGGCAAATCCTAATCTCGATCTATGCTAACCCAACAAACACCTTCGGAGACACCTGTAGAGCATCTTTATAATCACCCATTTACATTGTGACGTTTAATAGCACACAAGGTGTTCCTCCGGTATTCGGGAGTTGCATAATCCCATAGTCTGAGGAACATGTATAAGTCAAGAAGAAAGCAGTAGCAATGAAACTGTAATGATCATAATGCTAAGCTAACGGATGGATTATGTCCATCACATCATTCTCCTAATGATGTGATCACATTCATAAAATGACAACACATGTCTATGGTTAGGAAACATAACTATCTTTGATTAACGAGCTAGTCAAGTAGAAGCATACTAGGGACAATATGTTTTGTCTATGTATTCACACATGTACTAAGTTTCCGGTTAATACAATTCTAGCATGAATAATAAAAATTTATCATGAAATAAGGAAATAAATAATAACTTTATTATTGCCTCCAGGGCATATTTCCTTCAAAACCCTCAAATCAAAACTACTCTTTATTATATATATAGCTCACGGACTCGATTACATAGATAGAGATCAAACAAAACTCAAAGCTAGATCATACTAAAACTTTATTCTACTAGATCAAGATATAACCAAAAGTATGGAACTAGGGAAAAAGGTAAAGATAGAAGTGTGATGGTGATACGGTATCGGGGCACCTCCCCCAAGCTTGGCAGTTGCCAAGGGGAGTGCCCATACCCATGTATTTATGTCTCTTTATTCGGAGGTGGTTATGATGGAGTTGTTGATGATGTAGGCTTGTCGTCCATCTTCCAAGGCATAGGCTCACCATCATAGAAGTATGAACGAGTCTCTGGGATCCTCAAATCTGCAGCCAAACTCATCCTCTTGAATCTATATTCATACTCACATTTTTTGTTTTTCAGGTCATAGATATGGGCCTGGAGGTGCTCGTTTTTCTCGTGAAGCTTGAAGATGGACTCCCTGATGTTCTTGGCATCTAGCTTTTGGTTGTTGGTGAACTCCACGATCATCATGTGGTTGGTGTTGAGTCCATGTTCCACCATCCCTTGGCACTTGAAAACTTGTTGCTCCATTGCTTCGAGTCTTGTCTCCACGCTTCCGGTCCTCTTCGGTACCTCAACATGGCGGATGTGCAGCACCCCCTCATGCATCTCAATGGTTTGAGGATGTTGCAGCACCTCCGCGAGGTAAGGGTTGATGACCTTCTTGAAAAAATTGTCCTTGGGGGCGCTTGGAGATGTCATGGTGATCTAGATCTGTCAAAAAAATAGCTCGAAACAAAAAATAGAGGATTTCATCGTGGTACGGTGGTCAAAACCTTCAGAAGATTATATAATGAATTTTTACCGATCAAAAGAGTATCGTGCAAGAAAACAGAGTCCGGAGGGCACACGAGGCGGCCACGAGCCAGGGGGCGTGCCTAGGGGGTAGGGCGCGCCCTCCACCCTCGTGGATGCCTCGTGTCTCTTTCGGACTACTTTTAATTTTCTTAATTTTTTAAATATTCCAAAACAGAGAAAAATTGCTATTAGAACAGTTTTGGAGTCGGTTTGCTTACCGTACCACATACCTATTCCTTTTTCGGAATCTGAAATGTTCTGGATAGTGTCCCTTATGTATTCCTCCAGGGTTACGGTGTTAATAACATTGGTTTCAACATTTATGGGATTACCTGAGATATAGTGTTTGATTCTTTGACCGTTTACCACCTTCGAATTTGTGCCTTCGGCATTGTTGATTTTGATGGCGCCGGAACGATAGACCTCCTCGATAATGTAAGGGCCTTCCCATTTAGAGAGGAGTTTTTCAGCAAAAAATCTTAAACGAGAGTTGTATAGCAAAACATAATCACCTACATTAAAATCACGCTTTTGTATCCTTTTGTCATGCCAACTTTTCACTTTTTCTTTAAACAACCTGGCATTCTTATAGGCTTGGGTTCTCCATTCATCAAGTGAGCTAATGTCAGATAACCTCTTCTCATCGGCAAGTTTGAAATCATAATTGAGCTCTTTAATAGCCCAATATGCCTTATGTTCTAGTTCAAGAGGTAAGTGACATGCTTTTCCATAAACCATTTTATACGGAGACATACCCATAGGATTCTTATATGCAGTTCTATAAGCCCATAATGCATCATCAAGTTTCTTGGACCAATTCTTTCTAGATCTATTAACATTCTTTTGCAATATCAATTTAATTTCTCTATTACTCAATTCTACTTGACCACTAGACTGAAGAGGATATGGGGATGCAATTATATGATTAACATCATACTTAGCAAGCATTTTACGAAAAGCACCATGAATAAAATGTGAACCACCATCAGTCATTAAATATCTAGGGACTCCAAACCTTGGAAAAATAACTTCTTTAAGCATCTTAATAGAAGTGTTATGATCAGCACTACTAGTTGGAATAGCTTCTACCCACTTAGTAACATAATCAACAACAACTAAAATATGTGTATACCCATTGGAGGAAGGAAAAGGTCCCATATAATTAAAGCCCCAGACATCAAATGGTTCAATAACAAGTGAATAATTCATAGGAATTTCTTGACGTCTACTAATATTACCAATTCTTTGGCATTCATCACAAGACAATACAAACTTATGAGCATCTTTGAAGAGAGTAGGTGATGTATACTATGCAACCATCTTCTTATAGACGTTGTTGGGCCTCCGAGTGCAGAGGTTTGTAGGACAGTAGAAAATTTCCCTCAAGTGGATGACCTAAGGTTTATCAATCTGTGGGAGGCGTAGGATGAAGATGGTCTCTCTCAAACAACCCTGCAACCAAATAACAAAGAGTCACTTGTGTCCCCAACACACACAATACAATGGTAAATTGTATAGGTGCACTAGTTCAACAAAGAGATGGTGATACAAGTGCAATATGGACGGTAGATATGAGTATTTGTAATCTGAAAATATAAAAACAGCAAGGTAACTAATGGTAAAAGTGAGCATAAAGGGTATTGCAATGCTAGGAAACAAGGCCTAAGGTTCATACTTTCACTAATGCAAGTTATCTCAACAATAATAACATAACTGGATCATATAACTATCCCTCAACATGCAACAAAGAGTCACTCCAAAGTCACTAATAGCGGAGAACAAACGAAGAGATTATTGTAGGGTACGAAACCACCTCAAAGTTATCCTTTCTGATCGATCTATTCAAGAGACCATAGTAAAATAACACGAAGCTATTCTTTCCATTCGATCTATCATAGAGTTCGTACTAGAATAACACCTTAAGACACAAATCAACCAAAACCCTAATGTCACCTAGATACTCTAATGTCACCTCGAGTATCCGTGGATATGATTATACGATATGCATCACGCAATCTCAGATTCATCTATTCAACCAACACAAAGTACTTCAAAGAGTGCCCCAAAGTTTCTACCGGAGAGTCAAGACAAAGACGTGTGCCAACCCCTATGCATAAGTTCATTGAACCCGCAAGTTGATCACCAAAACATACATCAAGTAGATCACGTGAATATCCCATTGTCACCACAGATAAGCACGACAAGACATACATCAAGTGTTCTCAAATCCTTAAAGACTCAATACAACAAGACAACTTCAAAGGGAAAAATCAATCCATTACAAGAGTGTAGAGGGGGAGAAACATCATAAGATCCAACTATAATAGCAAAGCTCACGATACATCAAGATCGTATCACCTCAAGAACACGAGAGAGAGAGAGAGAGATCAAACACATAGATATTGGTACATACCCTCAGCCCCGAGGGTGAACTACTCCCTCCTCGTCATGGAGATCGATGGGATGAAGAAGAGGGCCACCGGTGATGGATTCCCCCTCCGGCAGGGTGCCGGAACGGGCTCCCGAGAGGTTTTTGGTGGCTATAGAGGCTTGCGGCGGCGGAACTCCCGATCTAGGTTATTTTCTGGAGGTTTCAGTATTTATAGGAATTTTTGGCGTAGTTCTCATGTCAGGGGGGTCTCCGGGCTGTCCACGAGGCAGGGGGTGCGCCCCCACCCTCGTGGGCAGCCCGGGAGTCTTCTGGCCCAACTCTTGCACTCCAGGGGCTTCTTTTGGTCGATAAAAATTCGTCAAAAATGGGCACGTCAATTGGACTCCGTTTGGTATTCCTTTTCTATAAAACTCAAAAACAAGGAAAAAACTGAAACTGGCAGTGGGCTCTAAGTTAATAGGTTAGTTCCAAAAAAATATAGAAGTGTATAATAAAGCCCATTAAACATCCAAAACAGGTAGTATAATAGCATGAATACTTCATAAATTATAGATACGTTGGAGACGTATCATCATCCCCAAGCTTAATTCCTGCTCGTCCTCTAGTAGGTAAATGATAAAAGAAATAATTTATGAAGTGTGAATGCTAGCAGGTGCACAAGTTTGATAAATTATAATTTCAATCACCTTTTCTAGCATCATTATATGTCATAATAGTAGCTCATCTCATAAAACCTTTCATGATCAAGTAACAAGCTATTCACATGTTAAAGCATAGACACTAAACCTTCTTTAAAACTAACAAACTATGTTCTCAGTCATCAAACAATTGCAATTCATCTTATTTTCAGGAAGTGTCTATGTAAGAGCTTCGATTTAGCAAATCCCACATACTCAACTATCATATAGTCTTCCATGATTGCTACCACTCAAAGCATATTTTTAGAACACAGAGAAAGATAGGGGCTTAATGTGTTGCCTCCCAACTTATTTATCATATAGATAATTGTCAACAATAATAATTCATGATCAAATATATTTGAATGGCCATATATGCTTGGATCTTTCCCCATCGCATGATGCTTGCCAACTAAAGAGTAGGTTGGAATGAGAAGGAATACTACTGACTCTTGCATAAAAATAAAAGATAGGCCCTTTGCAGAGGGAAGCAGGGATTTGCAGAGGTGCCAGAGCTCGAAGCTTTTAAACAAAGGTGAAAATAATTTTGAGAGGTATGCTTTCATTGTCAACATAACAACCAAGAGTTCCCAATATCTTCCATGCTACACACATTATAGGCGGTTCCCAAACAGAATGGTAAAGTTTATACTCCCCCACCACCAACAAGCATCAATCCATGGCTTGCCCGAAACAACGGGTGCCTCCAACTAACAACAATCTCGGGGAAGTTTTATTTCCAATTATTTGCGATTTGTTTTTGATCTTTTGATCATAGGACTGGGCATCCTAGTTACCAGCCATTTTCTCGTGAACGATGAGCGGAGTCCACCCATCATGAAAATAACCCACCTAACATGGAAGATACTGACATCCCCTAGTCGCTACATGAGCGATTCGGGCATACAAAACATATTATTATTTGAAGGTTTAGAGTTTGGCACACACAAATTTACTTGGAACGGCAGGTAAATACCGCATATAGGTAGATATGGTGGACACTCATGGAAGAAACTTGGTTCAAGGAATTTGGATGCACAAGCAGTATTCCTTCTTAGTACAGATATTTTGGCTAGCAAAGGATTCTAAATAGCAAGCACCACATGTTGGAGGATCTATAACAATATAACTTCTATACAAATATACCCAAGCATAACTCATTATGTTGTCTTCCTTGTCCAATTTCAACTAATTTGCTCAGGTTTGAAAATAATTAATGGGTCTCACAATCATAGAAGATATCTAAGATAGTATATTTATATGTGAAATCTCTCTTCCTTCAATATTCTTTCATGAATTGTTCAAGTGACCAATACAATGTTTGCTAACCTTCAATAAATTTACCACCTCAACTTCTTATATGTGAAGTCATTACTCCCCATGGATAAGCATATGAAACATATATAATTTAAGATTTATGATATTCAAATCATTCAACCATTTACTCATAGGATATAAGTGAAGCACACGAGTAAATGACAAACTACTTCCAAAAAGATATAAGTGAATATCAATGAGTAGTTAAATAATTATGTAACTATGAGAAGACTCTCTCTAATTTAAGAATTTCAGATCTTGGGATATTATTCAACAGCAAGCAAAACAACATAAAACAACATTTCAAGGATAGCACTCATCATGTGAAGAAGCAAAAACTTAGGCTCAACCGATACTAATCGATAATTGTTGAAGAAGAAAGGTGGGATGCCTATCGGGGCATCCCCAAGCTTGGATGCTTGGGATTCTTGAAATATTATCTTGGGGTGCCTTGGGCATCCCTAAGCTTGAGCTTTTGTGTCTCCTTAATTCCTTTTATATCTCGGTTTCCCTAAATCTCAAAAACTTCATCCACACAAAACTCAACAGGAACTCGTGAGATAAGTTAGTATAAACCAATGCAAAAACCTTATCATTCTCTACTGTAACAAATCACTAAAATTATTATTCAACACTGCATACTAAATGTCTCTGCATATTTAATACTCCTATCCTCAAATAGAATCATTAAACAGGCAAACATATGCAAACAATGCAAACATAACAGCAATCTGCCAAAACAGTATAGTCTGTAAAGAATGCAAGATTGATCATGCTTTCCTAACTCCAAAAATTATGAGAAAAATACTAAACTGTAGAAGATTTATCAGATATAAATATGCAAAAAGTTTCAACATTATATCACATTCTGACTTTTCTAGGGAATTTTTGCAACAACGGTAAACTTTCTGTTTTGAAACAGAAACATGTATACTTGCAAAATAAGCAAGGTAAAGGCTATCCTTGACATTTTTATTGAAAATAGAGATGTAAAACATTATTCTAAATAACAGCAAGCAAATAATAACAAAAGAAAATGATGCTCCAAGCAAAACATATATCATGTGGTGAATAAAAATATAGCTCCAAGTAAAGTTACCGATGAACAAAGACGAAAGAGGGGATGCCATCTGGGGCATCCCCAAGTTTAGGCTCTTGGTTGTCCTTTAATATTACCTTGGTGTGCCTTGGGAATCCCTAAGCTTATGCTCTTTCCACTCCTTATTCCATAGTCCATCGAATCTTTACCCAGAACTTGAAAACTTCACAACACAAAACTTAACAGAGAACTCGTAAGCTCCGTTAGTATAAGAAAATAAAACCACCACTTAGGTACTGTTGTGAACTCATTATAATTTCATATTGGTGTAATATATACTGTATTCCAACTTCTCTATGGTTGATACCCTCCGATACTACTCATAGATTCATCAAAATAAGCAAACAACACATAGAAAACATAATCTGTCAAAAACAGAACAGTCTGTAGTAATCTGCATCATTCGAATACTTCTGTAACTCCAAAAATTCTGAAATAAATTGGTGGACCTGAGTAATTTGTCTATTAATCATCTGCAAAAATAATAAACCTAAAATCACTCTCCTGTAAAAAATGGTAGCTAATCTCATGAGCGCAAAAGTTTCTGTTTTTTACAGCAAGATCGCATAGACTTCACCCAAGTCTTCCCAAAGGTTCTACTTAGCTCAAACACTAATTAAAACATAAAAGTACATCTAAACAGAGGCTAGATTAATTATTTATTACTAAACAGGAGCAAAAAGGAAAGAACAAAAATAAAATTGGGTTGCCTCCCAACAAGCGCTATCGTTTAACGTCCCTAGCTAGGCATGATGATTTCAATGATGCTCACATAAAAGATAAGAATTGAAACATAAAGAGAGCATCATGAATAATATGACTAGCACATTTAAGTCTAACCCACTTCCTATGCATAGGGATTTTGTGAGCAAACAACTTATGGGAACAATAATAAACTAGCATAGGAAGGCAAAACAAGCACAACTTCAAGATTTTCAACACATAGAGAGGAAACTTGATATTATTGCAATTCCTACGAGCATATGTTCCTCCCTCATAATAATTTTCAGTAGCATCATGAATGAATTCAACAATATAACCAGCACATAAGGCATTCTTTTCATGATCTACTTGCATAGAAATTTTACTACTCTCCACATAAACAAATTTCTTCTCATGAATAGTAGTGGGAGCAAACTCAACAAAATAATTATCATGTGAAACATAATCCAATTGAAAATTAAAATCAAGATAAAAAGTTTCATGGTTATCATTATTATTTATAGCATACGTTTCATCACAATAATCATCATAAATAGGAGGCATGCTTTCATCATAATAAGTTTGCTCATCAAAACTTGGGGGACAAAAAATATCATATTCGTCAAACATAGCATCCCCAAGCTTGTGGCTTTGCATATCATTAGCATCATGGATATTCAAAGAATTCATACTAAAAACATTGCAATCATGCTCATCATTCAAATATTTAGTGCCAAACATTTTATAGACTTCTTCTTCTAGCACTTGAGCACAATTTTCCTTTCCATCATTCTCAAAGATATTAAAAAGATGAAGCGTATGAGGCAAACTCAATTCCATATTTTTTTTGTAGTTTTCTTTTATAAAATAAACTAGTGATAAACCAAGAAACTAAAATATTCGATTGCAAGATCTAAAGATATACCTTCAAGCACTCACCTCCCCGGCAACAGCGCCAGAAAAGAGCTTGATGTCTACTACGCAACCTTCTTCTTGTAGACGTTGTTGGGCCTCCAAGTGCAGAGGTTTGTAGGACAGTAGCAAATTTCCCTCAAGTGGATGAGCTAAGGTTTATCAATCCGTGGGAGGCGTAGGATGAAGATGGTCTTTCTCAAACAACCCTGCAACCAAATAACAAAGAGTCTCTTGTGTCCCCAACACACCCAATACAATGGTAAATTATATATGTGCACTAATTTGGCAAAGAGATGGTGATACAAGTGCAATATGGATGGTAGATATGAGTATTTGTAGTCTGAAAATATAAAAACAGCAAGGTAACTAATGGTAAAAGTGAGCATAAACGGTATTGCAATGCTAGGAAACAAGGCATAAGGTTCATACTTTCACTAGTGCAAGTTCTCTCAACAATAATAACATAACTAGATCATATAACTATCCCTCAACATGCAACAAAGAGTCACTCCAAAGTCACTAATAGCAGAGAACAAATGAAGAGATTATTGTAGGGTACAAAACCACCTCAAAGTTATCCTTTCTGATCGATCTATTCAAGGTCCGTAGTAAAATAACACGAAGCTATTCTTTTCGTTCGGTCTATCATAGAGTTCGTACTAGAATAACACCTTAAGACACAAATCAACCAAGACCCTAATGTCACCTAGATACTCCAATGTCACCTCGAGTATCTGTGGGTATGATTATACGATATGCATCACACAATCTCAAATTCATCTATTCAACCAACACAAAGTACTTCAAAGAGTGCCCCAAAGTTTCTACTGGAGAGTCAAGACAAAAACGTGTGCCAACCCCTATGCATAAGTTCATTGAACCCGCAAGTTGATCACCAAAACATACATCAAGTAGATCACGTGAATATCCCATTGTCACGACAGATAAGCACGACAAGACATACATCAAGTGTTCTCAAATGCTTAAAAGACTCAATCTGACAAGACAACTTCAAAGGGAAAACTCAATCCATTACAAGGTAGTAGAGGGGGAGAAACATCATAAGATCCAACTATATAGCAAAGCTCGCGATACATCAAGATCGTATCACCTCAAGAACACGAGAGAGAGAGAGAGAGAGAGAGAGAGATCGATCAAACACATAGCTACTGGTATATACCCTCAGCTCCGAGGGAGAACTACTCCCTCCTCGTCATGGACATCGTCGGGATGATGAAGATGGCCATCGGTGATGGATTCCTCCTCCGGCAGGGTGCCGAAATGGGCTCCCGAGAGGTTTTTAGTGGCTACAGAGGCTTGCGGCGGTGGAACTCCCGATCTAGGTTATTTTCTGGAGGTTTCAGTATTTATAGGAATTTTTGGCGTAGGTCTCACG
>NC_041381.1:143264897-143286031 GCF_002162155.2 Triticum dicoccoides
CGGGCTGTCCACGAGGCAGGGGGCACGCCCTAGGGGGGTGGGCGCGCCCCCCACCCTCATGGCAGCCCGAGACTCTTCTGGCCCAACTCTTGCACTCCAGGGGCTTCTTTTGGTCCATAAAAATTCTTCAAAAATTGGCACATCAATTGGACTCCGTTTGGTATTCCTTTTCTGTAAAACTCAAAAACAAGGAAAAACAGAAATTGGCACTGGGCTCTAAGTTAATAGGTTAGTCCCAAAAATAATATAAAAGTGTATAGTAAAGCCCATTAAACATCCAAAACAGGTAGCATAATAGCATGAATACTTCATAAATTTTAGATACGTTGGAGACGTATCAGTAGGCCAGTAAAAACCGGATTGCAATACCTTATGTGCAGTTCTATCTCCGGCGTGGTGTCCTCCGTAAGCATTGGAGTGACACTTGCGTAGGATCTGTTCCTGTTCATGCTTAGGTACACAATGCCTAATAACACCATCTACTCCTTCTTTATAAAGGTGTGGATCATCCCAAAAGTAATGTCTTAAATCATAGAAAAACGTTTTCTTTTGTTGGTGTCTGAAACTAGGTGGTATAAATTTAGCAACAATGTAATTAGCATAATCAACATACCATGGAGCGGTACGAGTAGAATTTATGATAGCTAATTGTTCATCAGGAAAGCTATCATCAACAGGTAGTGGGTCGTCAAGAACATTTTCTAACCTAGACAAGTTGTTTGCAACGGGGTTCTTAGCTCCCTTTCTATCAATAATATGCAAATCAGATTCTTGTGGCAAGAGAACCCATCTAATAAGTCTAGGTTTAGTATCTTTCTTTTCCATAAGATATTTAATAGCAGGATGGTCAGTGTGAACAGTTACTTTGGAATCAACAATATAAGGTCTGGACTTATCATAAGCAAATACAACTGCTAAAAATTCTTTTTCAGTAGTAGCATAATTTCTGTGGGCACTGTCTAGAGTTTTACTGGCATACTAGATAAAATTTAATTTCTTATCAACTCTTTGTCCTAGAACAACACCAAATTCATAATCACTAGCATCACACATAATTTCAAAGGGTAAATTCCAATCAGGTGGCTGAACAATAGGTGCAGAAATCAAGGCTTTCTTAAGTATTTCAAATGCTTCTACATAATCATCATCAAAAACAAAAGGAACATCTTTTTGCAAGAGATTCGTGAGAGGCCTATTTTTTAGATAAGTCTTTAATGAATCTCCTATAGAAACCAACATGACCAAGGAAACTTCTTATAGCTTTGATATCTTTAGGAAACGACATCTTTCCAATAGCACCTACTTTAGCTTTATCAACTTCAATGCCTCTTTCAGAAATTTTATGCCCCAAGACAATACCTTCATGAACCATAAAGTGGCAGTTCTCCCAATTCAAGACAAGATTAGTTTCTTCGCATCTCTGCAAAACTCGATCAAAGTTGCTTAAGCAATCATCAAAAGAAGTTCCGTAAATGGAGAAATCGTCCATGAAAACCTCAACAATCTTTTCACAAAAGTCAGAGAATATAGCAGTCATACATCTTTGAAAGGTAGCAGGTGCATTGCATAAACCAAAAGGCATACGTCTATAAGCAAAGGCACCGAAAGGGCAAGTAAAAGTGGTCTTTTCCTGATCCTCCTTCGACACAGGTATTTGAGAGAAACCAGAATAACCATCTAGGAAGCAAAAATGTGTATGTTTGGATAGTCTTTCTAGCATTTGATCAATGAGAGGTAGAGGATAATGATCTTTTCTAGTAGCTTTATTTAATTTGCGGAAATCAATTACCATTCTATAACCTGTAACAATTCTTTGTGGGATCAATTCATTCTTATCATTAGGAATAACAGTAATACCTTCCTTCTTAGGGACACGGTGAACAGGGCTTACCCACTGGCTACCAACAATAGGATAAATTATACCAGCCTCCAGAAGCTTTAGTATTTCATTTCTTACCACTTCTTTCATCTTAGGATTTAACCATCATTGACGATCAACAACTGGTTTAGCATCTTTCTCCAAAAAAAATTCTGATGGCATAGAGTGGGACTAAAGCCCTTAAGATCATCAAGAGTATATCCAATAGCAGCACGGTGCTTCTTCAGAGTTTTCAATAATTTTTCTTCTTCATGCTCCGAAAGGTTAGCACTAATAATAACAGGATATATCTTCTTTTCATACAGATAAGCATATTTAAGAGTACCAGGTAATTGTTTAAGCTCAAACACGGGATCTCCCATGGGTGGAGGAGGTGAAAGAAATATGCCCTAGAGGCAATAATAAAGTTGTCATTTATATTTCCTTATATCATGATAAATGTTTATTATTCACGCTAGAATTGTATTAACCGGAAACTTAGTACATGTGTGAATACATAGACAAAACAAAGTGTCCCTAGTATGTCTCTACTTGACTAGCTCGTTAACCACAGATGGTTATGTTTCCTGACCATAGACATGTGTTGTCATTTGATGAACGGGATCACATCATTAGAGAATGTTGTGATGGACAAGACCCATATGTTAGCTTCACATTATGATCGTTACAGTTTCATTGCTACTGCTTTCTTCATAACTTATACATGTTCCTCAGACTATGAGATTATGCAACTCCCGAATACCACAGGAACACCTTGTGTGCTATCAAACATCACAACGTAACTGGGTGATTATAAAGATGCTCTACAGGTGCCTCCGAAGGTGTTTGTTGGGCTGGCATAGATCGAGAATAGGATTTGTCACTCCGTGTATCGGAGAGGTATCTCTAGGCTAAACCCGGGCATGGGCAGCCCGGCCCGATGACCCGGCCCGAGCCCGGCCCGAAAAACCCGGGCCGGGCCGGGCCGGGCTTAACATTCGGGCCGGGCTCGGGCTTTGTTTTGCAGCCCGAAAGATAGTTCGGGCCGGGCTCGGGCTTCACTTTTCCTGTATTTCGGGCCGGGCTTTCGGGCTTCGGGCCGGGCTTGCACGTGCGCGTACTAGAAAATAGCATTCGGGCCGGGCTTTCGGGCTTCGGGCCGGGCTCGGGCTTGAAAATATGGAGTATTTCGGGCTTCGGGCCGGGCTCGGGCTTGAGAAATGAAGGTCGGGCTTTTACAAGCCCGGCCCGAAACCCAGCCCGGCCCGACGTTTGCCCAGGTTTACTCTAGGCCCTCTCGGTAATGCAAGCAATGTGACTAATGAGTTAGTTGTGGGATGAAGCATTACGGAATCAGTAAAGAGACTTGATGGTAATGAGATTGAACTAGGTATGATGATACTGACGATCGAATCTCGTGCAAGTAACATACCGATGACAAAGGGAACAACGTATATTGTTATGCGGTTTGACCGATAAAGATCTTCGTAGAATATGTAGGAGCCAATATGAGCATCTAGGTTTCTCTATTGGTTATTGATTAGAGATGTGTCTCGATCATGTCTGCATAGTTCTCGAACCCGTAGGGTCCGCACGCTTAAAGTTCGATGACGATTTGTATTATGAGTTATGTGTTTTTGATGACCTAAGTTTGTCCGGAGTCCCGGATGAGATCACGGACGTGATGAGGAGTCTTGAAATGGTCAAGACATAAAGATTGATATATTGGAAGGCTATATTAGGACGTCGGAAAGGTTCCGGATAGGTTCGAGCATTTTTCGGAGTACCGGGAGGTTACCGGAACCCCCGAGGGGATTAATGGGCCTTCATGGGCCTTAGTGGATGAGAGGAGGCAGTGGCCAGGTGGAGGCGCGCGCCCCCTATCCCAAACCGAATTGGACTAGGGGAGGGGGCGCCCCCCTTTCCTCCTTCTCCTCCACCTCTTTCCCTCTCTCCCTCTCTTGGAAAAGGAAGGGGACTCCAACTAGGATTGGGAATCCTAGTTGGACTCCCCCCTATGGCGCGCCCCTCCTAGGCCCCCGGCTTCCTCCCTTCCTCCTTTATATACGGGGGCAAGAGGCACCCCAAAGCACAACAGACAATCTCTTAGCCGTGTGCGGTGCCCCCCTCCACAGTTTAACACTTCGGTCATATTGTCGTAGTGCTTAGGCGAAGCCCTGCGCCGGTAACGTCATCAACACCGTCGCCACACCATCGTGCTGACGAAACCCTCCCTCGTCCTCAACTAGATCAAGAGCTCGAGGGACGTCATCCTGCTGAACACGGAGGTGCCGTACGTTCGGTACTTGGATCAGTTGGATTGTGAAGACGTTCGACTACATCAAACATGTTACCAAACGATTCCACTTTCGGTCTACGAGGGTACGTGGACACACTGTCCCGTCTCGTTGCTATGCATCTCCTAGATAGATCTTGTGTGATCTTAGGAAAATTTTGAATTGCTACGTTCCCCAACAGTGGCATCCGAGCCAGGTCTATGCGTAGATGTTTTATGGACGAGTAGAACACAAAGAGTTGTGGGCGATAATAGTCATACTGCTTAGCACGAACGTCTTACTTTGATTCAGCGATATTGTTGGATGAAATGGCCCGTACCGACATTACATGACCATGTTCATGATACTGGTTCTACCGACGTGCTTTTGCACATAGGTGGCTGGCGGGTGTCTGTTTCTCCAACTTTAGTAGAATCGAGTTTTACTACGGCCGGTCCTTGTTGAAGGTTAAAACAACACACTTGACAAAAAATTATTGTCGTTTTGATGCATAGGTAAGAACGGTTCTTGATAGAAGCCCGTAGATGCCACGTAAAACTTGCAACAACAAAGTAGAGGATGTCCAACTTGTTTTTGCAGGGCTTGTTGTGATGTGATATGGTCAAGACATGATGTGATATAAGTTGTTGTATGAGATGATCATGTTTTGTAAAAGAGTTATCGGCAACTGGCAGGAGCCATATGGTTGTCGCTTTATTGTATGAAATGCAATCGCCATGTAATTGCTTTACTTTATCACTAAACGGTAGCGATAGTCGTAGTAGCAATAGTTGGCGACACGACAATGATGGTATGATGGAGATCAAGGTGTCAAGCCGGTGACGATGGAGATCATGACGATGCTTTAGCGATGGAGATCATGAGCACAAGATGATGATGGCCATATCATGTCACATATTTTGATTGCATGTGATGTATATCTTTTATGCATCTTATTTTGCTTAGTACGATGGTAGCATTATAAGATGATCCCTTACTAAATTTCGAGGTATAAGTGTTCTCCCTGAGTATGCACCGTTGCTACAGTTTGCCGTGCTGAGACACCACATGATGATCGGGTGTGATAAGCTCTACATTCACATACAATGGGTGCAAGCTAGTTTTGCGCGTGCAGAATACTCGGGTTAAACTTGACAAGCCTAGCATATGAAGTTATGGCCTCAGAACACTGAGACCGAAAGGTTGAACATGAATCATATAGTAGATATGATCAACATAGAGATGTTCACCACTGAAAACTACTCCATCTCATGTGATGACCGGACATGGTTTAGTTGATATGGACCATGTGATCATTTAGATGACTAGGGGGATGTCTATCTAAGTGGGAGTTCTTAAGTAATATGATTAATTGAACTTTAATTTATCATGAACTTTGTCCTGATACTATTTGCTAATTATGTTGTAGATCAATAGCTCGCGTTGTAGCTTCCCTATGTTTTTTTGATATGTTCCTAGAGAAAACTAAGTTTAAACATGATAGTAGCAATGATGAGGACTGGGTCCGTGATCTGAGGTTTATCCTCATTGCTGCAGAGAAGAATTATGTCCTTGATGCACCGCTAGGTGACAAACCTATTGCAGGAGCAGATGCAGACGTTATGAACGTTTGGCTAGCTCAATATGATGACTACTTGATAGTTTAGTGCACCATGCTTTACGGCTTAGAACCGGGACTTCAAAAACATTTTGAAACGCCACAGAGCATATGAGATGTTCCAAGAGCTCAAATTGGTATTTCAGACTCATGCCCGTGTCGAGAGGTATGAGACCTCTGACAAGTACTTCACTTAAAAAGATGGAGGAGAATAGTCAGCTAGTGAGCATGTGCTCAAAATGTTTGGGTACTACAATCGCTTGAATCAAGTGGGAGTTAATCTTCCAGATAAGATAGTGATTGACAGAGGTCTCTAGTCACCATCACCAAGTTACTGGAACTTCGTGATGAACTATAATATGCAAGGGATGACAAAAGCGATTCTCGAGCTCTTCGTGATGCTGAAATCAATGAAGGTAGAAATCAAGAAAAAGCATCAAGTGTTGATGATTAAACAAGATCACTAATTTCAAGAAAAGGGCAAAGGGAAAGAAAGGGAACTTCAAGAAGAATGGCAAGCAAGTTGTCACTCCCATGAAGAAGCCCAAAGCTGGACCTAAGCCTGAAACTAAGTGCTTCTACTGCAAAGGAAATGGTCACTAGAAGCGGAGTTACCCCAAATATTTGGTGGATAAGAAGGATGGCAAAGTGCATAAAGGTATATTTGATATACATGTTATTGATGTGTACCTTACTAGTGCTCGTAGTAACCCCTGGGTATTTGATACTTGTTCAGTTGCTAAGATTAGTAACTCGAAATAGGAGTTGCAGAACAAATAGAGACTAGTTGAGGATGAAGTGACAATGTATGTTGGAAGTGGTTCCAAGATTGATATGATCATCATCGCACACCCCCTACACTTTCGGGATTAGAGTTGAACCTAAATAAATGTTATTTGGTGTTTGTGTTAAAGCATGAATATGATTAGATCATGTTTATTGCAATACGGTTATTCATTTAAGACAAAGAATAATTGTTATTCTATTTACATGAATAAAACCTTCTATTGTCATACACCCAATGTTGATGGTTTATTGAATCTTGATCGTAGTGATACACATATTCATAATATTGATGCCAAAAGGTGCAAAGTTGATAATGATAGTGCAACATACTTGTGGCACTACCGTTTAGGTCATATTGGTGTAAAGCGCATGAAGAAACTCCATGCTGATGGGCTTTTGGAATCACTTGATTATGAATCATTTGATACTTGCGAACCGTGCCTTATGGGCAAGATGACTAAAACTCAGTTCTCCGGAACAATGGAACAAGTTAATGACTTATTGGAAATAATACATACCGATGTATGCGGTCCGATGAGTGTTGAGGCTCGTGGCAGGTATCATTATTTTCTAACCTTCACATATGATTTGAGCAGATATGGGTATATCTACTTAATGAAACACAAGTCTGAAACATTTGAAAAGTTAAAAGAATTTTAGAGTGAAGTGGAGAATCATCGTAACAAGAAAATAAAAGTTTCTACAATCTGATCGTGGAGGAGAATATTTGAGTTACGCATTTGGCCTTCATCTAAAACAATGTGGAATAGTTTCACAGCTCACGCCACCTGGAACACCACAATGTAATGGTGTGTCCGAACGCCGTAACCGAACTTTATTAGATATGTTGCGATCTATGATGTCTCTTACCGATTTACCAGTATCGTTTTGGGGTTATGCCTTAGAGACAACTGCATTCACTTTAAACAGGGCACCGTCAAAATCCGTTGAGACAATACCGTATGAACTCTGGTTTTGCAATAAACCTAAGCTGGCGTTTCTTAAAGTTTGGGGCTGCGATGCTTATGTGAAAAAGCTTCAACCTGATAAGCTCGAACCCAAATCGGAGAAATGTGTCTTCATAGGATACCCAAAAGAAACTATTGGGTACACCTTCTATCACAGATCTGAAGGCAAGATATTTGTTGCTTAAAATGGATCCTTTCTAGAGAAGGAGTTTTCTCTCGAAAGAAGTGAGTGGGAGGAAAGTAGAACTTGATGGGGTAATTACACCTTCTCCCGAATTGGAAAGTAGTTCATAACAGAAATCAGTTCCAGTGATTCCTACACCAATTAGTGAGGAAGCTAATGGTGATGATCATGAAACTTCAGATCAAGTTACTACCGAACCTCGTAAGTCAACCAGAGTACGGTCCGCACCAGAGTGGCACGGTAATCCTATTCTGGAAGTCATGTTACTAGACCATGATGAACCTATGAACTATGAGGAAGCGATAAAATGGCTTGAGGCCATGAAATCTGAGATAGGATCCTTGTATGAGAATAGAGTGTGGACTTTGGTGGACTTGCCCGATGATCAGCAAGCCATTAAGAATAAATGGATCTTCAAGAGGAAGACGGACGCTAATGGTAGTGTTACTATCTATAAAACTCGACTAGTCGCAAAAAGGTTTTCGACAAGTTTAAGATGTTGACTGCAATGAGATTTTCTCAACCATAGCGATGCTTAAAGTCCGTCCGAATCATGTTAGCAATTGCCATATTTTATGAAATTTGGCAAATGGATGTCAAAACTGCATTCCTTAAATGGATATCTCTGAGGAGAGTTGTATATGATGCAACCAGAAGGTTTTGTCAATCCTAAAGGTGCTAATAAAGTGTGCGAACTCCAGCGATCCATCTGTGGACTGGTGCAAGCATCTCGGAGTTGGAATATACGCTTTGATGAGTTGATCAAAGCATATAGTTTTATACAGACTTGCGGTGAAGCCTGTATTTACAAGAAAGTGAGTGGGAGCACTACAACCTTTCTGATAAGTATATGTGAATGACATATTGTTGATCAGAAATAATGTAGAATTTTCTAGAAAGCATAAAGGAGAGTTTGAAAGGAGATTTTCAAAGAAAGACCTCGGTGAAGCTACTTACATATTGGGAATCAAGATCTATAGAGATAGATTAAGACGCTTGATAAGATTTTTCAATGAGTACATACCTTGACAAGATTTTGAAAGAGTTCAAAATGGATCAGTCAAAGAAGGAGTTCTTGCCTGTATTACAAAGTGTAAAGTTGAGTAAGACTCAAAGCCCGACCACGACAGAAGATAGAAAGAGAATGAAAGTCATTCCCTATGCCTCAGTCATAGGTTCTATAAAGTATGCCATACTATGTACCAGACCAGTTGTGTGACTTGCTATGAGTTTGGCAAGGGGGTACGATAGTGATCCGGGAGTGGATCACTGTATAGCGGTCAAAGTTATTCCTGGTTACCTAAGAGGGCCAAGGAAGTATTTCTCGGTTATGGAGGTGATAAAAGAGTTTGTCGTAAAGAGTTACATCGATGTAAGATTTACAGCAATCTAGATGATTCCGAGTCTCAATCTGGATACATATTGAAAGTGAGATAAATTAGCTAGAGTAGCTCCATGCAGAGCATTGTAGACATAGAAAATTTGCAAAATACATATGGCTCTGAATTTAGCAGACCCGTTGACTAAACTTCTCTCACAAGCAAAACATGATCACACCTTAGTACTCTTTGGGTGTTAATCACATAGCGATGTGAACTAGATTATTGACTCTAGTAAACCCTTTGGTTGTTGGTCACATGGCAATGTGAACTATGGGTGTTAATCACATACTATCGTGGAATAGTCATGACAAATGTCCTAATGTGAGGACTTAGTCGTGGAGCCATCGCAACTAGGTTAGCTTAAAGGGGTTAAATGGGACAAAGCAAACTGGAGTTTATACTGGTTCGGACCCTTGCGGTGAAGGTAAAGGTGTAATCCAGTTTGAGGTGGTATTGCTTATGTCTCGATTACCAGGAAGTGAATCCGCTTGACCTAGCTTTTGATCTGTTGTTTCTTGCCTTGAACCGCCGCTGGGTCGTCCCTTTATATACACAGGTTGACGCCCAGCAGCTCATGGAGTCCCGGTCGGCTCATAGACAACGTGTCCGGCTTGGTGACTATCTATACATGCCTTACAATACAAGTCTTACATATAAGGCGATTTACCCCTATGGGCCTTAAGTCGCCCTTGGGCCTTGGGCTCTTGTAGCTGAACCACCATCTTCAATATCCTCGTGGGCTTCTGATACGTCTCAAACGTATCTATAATTTATGAAGCATTCATGCTATTTTATTATCTATTTTGAATGATTATGGGCTTTATTATACACTTTATATTACTTTTGGGACTAACCTATTAACCGGAGGCCCAACCCATATTGCTGTTTTATTGCCTATTTCAGTATTTTGAAGAAAAGGAATATCAAACGGAGTCCAAATGGATTGAAACCTTCGGCAGCGTGATTTTGGAAAGATTATGATCCAGGAGACTTATAGTGCAAGCTGGGGGATCATCAAGGAGGCCATGAGATAGGGGGGCGCGCCCACCCCCTGGGCGTGCCCTACCCTCTCGTGGGCCCCTCGAGGCTCCCCTGACCGACTTCTTTCGCCTATATAAGCCTACGTACCCTAAAAACATCGAATATCAAGATAGATCGGGAGTTCCGCCGCCGCAAGCCTCTATAGCCACCAGAAACCTCTCGGGAGCCCTTCCCGGCACCCTGCCGGAGGGGGGATCCTTCACCGGTGGCCATCTTCATCATCCCGACGCTCTCCATGACGAGGAGGGAGTAGTTCACCCTCGAGGCTAAGGGTATGTACCAGTAGCTATGTGTTTGATCTCTCTCTCTCTCTCATGTTCTCTCTCGTGTTCCCTCTATGGCACGATCTTGATGTATCCCAAGCTTTGCTATTATAATTGTATCTTATGATGTTTCTCCCCCTCTACTCTCTTGTAATGGATCGAGTTTTCCCCTTTGAAGTTATCTTATCGGATTGAGTCTTTTATGATTTGAGAACACTTGATGTATGTCTTATCGTGCTTATCTGTGGTGACAATGGGATATCATGTGACACTTGATGTATGTTTTGGTGACCAACTTGCGGGTTCCGCCCATGAACCTATGCATAGGGGTTGGCACACGTTTTCGTCTTGACTTTCCGGTAGAAACTTTGGGGCACTCTTTGAAGTACTTTGTGTTGGTTGAATAGATGAATCTAAGATTGTGTGATGCATATCGTATAATCATGCCCACGGATACTTGAGGTGACAATGGAGTATCTAGGTGACATTAGGGTTTTGGTTGATTTGTGTCTTCAGGTGTTATTCTAGTATGAACTCTTGAATAGATTGATCTGAAAGAATAACTTTGAGGTGGTTTCGTACCCTACCATAATCTCTTCGTTTGTTCTCCGCTATTAGTGTCTTTGGAGTGACTCTTTGTTGCATGTCGAGGGATTGTTATATGATCTATCTATGTTATTATTGTTGAGAGAACTTACACTAGTGAAAGTATGAACCTTAGGCCTTGTTTCCTACCATTGCAATACCGTTTACGCTCACTTTTATCATTAGTTACCTTGCTGTTTTTATAATTTCAGATTACAAATACCTTTATGTACCATCCATATTGCACTTGTATCACCATCTCTTCGCCGAACTAGTGCACCTATACAATTTGCCATTGTATTGGGTGTGTTGGGGACACATGAGACTCTTTGTTATTTGGTTGCAGGGTTGTTTGAGAGAGACCATCTTCATCCTACGCCTCCTACAGATTGATAAACCTTAGGTCATCCACTTGAGGGAAATTTGCTACTGTTCTACAAACCTGTGCACTTGCAGGCACAACAATGTCTACAAGAAGAAGGTTGTGTAGTAGACATCAAGCTCTTTTCTGGCGCCGTTGCTGGGGAGGCCAGGTAAACGGCACTCACACCCCGTCAACTAAGCTCTTTTCTGGCGCCGTTGCCGGGGAGGTGAGTGCTTGAAGGTATATCTTTAGATCTTGCAATCGAATCTTTTTGTTTCTTGTTTTATCACTAGTTTAGTCTATAAAAGAAAATTACAAAAAAAAATGGAATTGAGTTTGTCTCATACGCTTCATCTTTTTAATATCTTTCGTGAGAATGATGGTAAGGAAAATTGTGCTCAAGTGCTAGAATAAGAAATCTATAAAATGTTTGGCACTAAATCTTTGAATGATGAGCATGATTGCAATGTTATTAGTATGAATTCTTTGAATACCCATGATGCTAATGATATGCAAAGCCACAAGCTTGGGGATGCTATGTTTGAGGAATATGATATTTTTTGTCCCCCAAGTTTTGATGAGCAAATTTATTATGATAAAAGCATGCCTTCTATTTATGATGATTATATTGATGAAAGTGGGTTTGGAAGAGTGTCAACTTTAGGAAGTAGTGATCCCACTATTTTGGAGGATATTGAATCTTATTGTGATGAATATGAAAGTGGATTTGGAAGAGTCTCAACTTTATTTAGTGATGATTCCACTATCTTGGGAGAGGTTTCAATCGATTATGATGAGAACGAAGTTGCTACTTATGATGATTATTGTGATGAAACTTATGCTATAAAAAGTAGTGATGATTATATTTATAAAACTTGTCATGATTATGATTACCCTTTCTCTGAACATTACTCTTTTAATGTGGAAACAATTTATAGTATTCAAGTCTCTTATGATACTCCCACCATTCTGAATGAGAAGAACTTTGCTTATGTGGAGAGTAATAAATTTTCTATGCTTGTAGATCATGAAAAGAATGCTTTAGGTGCTGGTTATATTGTTGAATTCATTCATGATGCTACTGAAAATTATTATGAGAGAGGAACATATGCTTGTAGGAATTGCAATAATATCAAGTTTCCTCTCTATGTGTTGAAAATTTTGAAGCTATGCTTGTTTTGCCTTTCTATGCTAGTTGATTATTGTTCCCATAAGTTGTTTGCTCACAAAATACCTATGCATAGGAAGTGGGTTAGACTTAAATGTGCTAGTAATATTCTTCATGATGCTCTCTTTATGTTTCAATTCTTATCCGTTATGTGAGCATCATTTCATCATGCCTAGCTAGGGGCGTTAAACGATAGCGCTTGTTGGGAGGCAACCCAACTTTACTTTTGTTCCTTGCTTTTTGTTCCTGTTTAGTAATAAATAATTCATCTAGCCTCTGGTTAGATGTGGTTTCATGTTTTAATTAGTGTTTGTGCCAAGTAGAACCTTTGGGAAGACTTGGGTGAAGTCTTTATGATCATGCTGTAAAAAACAGAAACTTTAGCGCTCACGAGAATAGGTGCCATTTTTTTTACTGGAGAGTGATTTTAGGTTGATTATTTTTGAAGATGATTAATAGACAAATTCCTCAGGTCCACCAATTTATTTCATAATATTTGGAGTTCCAGAAGTATATATTTGATACATATTACTACAGACTGTTCTGTTTTTGACAGATTCTGTTTTTATTGTGTTGTTTGCTTATTTTGATGAATCTATGGCTAGTATGTAAGGGTATGAACCATAGGAAAGTTGGAATACAGTAGATTTAACACCAATATGAATGAAGAATGATTTCATTACAGTACCTTAAAGTGGTGGTTTGTTTTCTTGTACTAACGGAGCTTACGAGTTTTGTTTTGAATTTTGTGTGGTTGAAGTTTTCAAGTTTTGGGTAAAGATTCGATGGACTATGGAATAATGAGTGGTAAGAGCCTAAGATTGGAGATGTCCAAGGCACCCCAAGGTAATATTCAAGGACAACCAAGCAACTAAGCTTGGGGATGGCCCGGAAGGCATCCCCTCTTTCGTCTTCGTTCATCGGTAACTTTACTTGGAGCTATATTTTTATTCGCCACATGATATGTGTTTTGCTTGGAGTGTCATTTTATTTTGTTAGTATTTGCTTGCTGTTATTTAGAATAATGTTTTTCATCTATATTTTCAATAAAAAAGTCAAGGATAGCCTTTACCATGCTTATTTTGCTAGTATACATGTTGCTGTTTGAAAACAGAAAGTTTACCGCTGTTGCAAAAATTCCCTAGAAAATTCAGAGAGTGATATAATGTTGAATATTTTTGCATAATGAGCTCTGATAAATATTTTATAGCTTAGTATTTTTCCTATAATTTTTGGAGTTAGGGAAGTATGATGAATCTTGCATTATTTACAGACTGTACTGTTTTGGCAGATTGCTGTTATGGTTGCATTGTTTGCATATGTTTGCTTGTTTAATGATTATATTTGAGGATAGGAGTATTAAATATGCAGAGACATTTAGTATGCAATGTTGAATAATAATTTTAGTGATTTGTTATAGTAGAATATGATGAGTTTTTTTCATTGTTTTATACTAACCTATCTCACAAGTTCTTGTTGAGTTTGTTGTGAATGAAGCTTTTGACAAAAAGAGAAACCGTGATATGAGAGGAATTAAGGAGACATAAAAGCTCAAGCTTGGGGATGCCCAAGGCACCCCAAGATAATATTTGAGGAAGTCTCAAGCATCTAAGCTTGGGGATGCCCCAGTAGGCATCCCACCTTTCCTCTTCAACAATTAACTGTTAGTATCGGTTGAACCTAAGTTTTTGCTTCTTCACATGAGTTGTGCTATCCTTACAATGTCATTTTGTTTTGCTTTGCTTGCTGTTTGAATACAATACCAAGATCTGAAATTCTTAAATGAGAGAGAGTCTTCACATAGTTACATAATTATTTAACTACTCATTGTTCTTCACTTATATCTTGTTGGAGTAGTTTGTCATTTACTCGTGTGCTTCACTTATATTCGATGACTAAATGGTTCAATGAGTTGAATGTCATAGATCTGAAATTATATATGTTTCATTTTCTTATCCCATGGGGAGTAATGACTTTACATCTAAGAAGTAGAAATAGTAAGTTTATTGAAGGTTAGCTAGCATTGTATTAGTCATTTGAACAATTCATGAAAGAATATTGAAGGAAGAGAGATTTCACATATAAATATATTATCATAGACATCTTTTATAATTTTGAGCACTCATTAAGTATGACATGCTAAAGAGTTGATGTTGGACAAGGAAGACAACGTAATGGGTTATGTTTTCTCACATCTCAGTTAAAGTATATTGTCATGGATCATTCAAACATGTTGAGCTTGCCTTTCTCCCCTTGCTAGCCTAAATATTTGTACTAAGCGGGAATACTGCTTGTGCATCCAATATCCTTAAACCCAGTTTTGCCATGAGAGTCCACCATATCTACCTATGGATTGAGTAAGATCCTTCAAGTAAGTTGTCATCGGTGCAAGCAATAAAAATTGCTCTCTAAATATGCATGACTTATTAGTGCGGAGAAAATAAGCTTTGTACGATCTTGTTATGGAAGCAATAAAAGCGATGGACTGCATAATAAAGGTCCATATACAAGGGGCAATATAAAGTGACATTCTTTCGCATTAAGATTTTGTGTATCCAACCCTAAAAGCGCATGGCAACCTCTGCTTCCCTGTGCAAAGGGCCTATCTTTTACTTTATGTCTTTTACTTTATGCAAGAGTCAAGGTGATCTTCACCTTTCCCTTTTTCATTTTATCCTTTGGCAAGCACTTTGTGTTGGGGTGATCCTGATATATATATCCAATTGGATGTACGTTAGCATGAACTATTATTGTTGACATCACCCAAAGGTGAATACATTTGGAGGCAACATTATAAGCCCCTATCTTTCTCTGTGTCTGATCAAAACTTCATAACCACAAGTATTGCGTGAGTGTTAGCAATCGTAGAAGACTATATGATAGTTGAGTATGTGAAGTTTGCTAAATCAAAGCTCTGACATAGACCCTTCCTGAAAATAGGATGAATTGCAATTGTTTGATGACTAAGAATGAAGTTTGCTAGTTTTCAAGAAAGTTTATGGTCTATGCTTTAACATGTGAATTGCTTGTTACTTGATTATGAAAAGTTTTATGAGATGAACTATTGTTATGACATATAATGATGCTAGAAAAGGTGATTGAAATTATAATTGATCAAACTTGTGCACCTGCTCGCATTCACACTTCATAAATTCTTTCTTTTATCATTTACCTACTCGAGGACGAGTAGGAATTAAGCTTGGGGATGCTGATACGTCTCCAACGTATCTATAATTTATGAAGCATTCATTCTATTTTATTATCTATTTTGAATGATTATGGGCTTTATTATACACTTTTATATTACTTTTGGGACTAACCTATTAACTGGAGGCCCAGCCCATATTGCTATTTTATTGCATGTTTCAGTATTTCGAAGAAAAGGAATATCAAACGGAGTCCAAACGGAATGAAACCTTCGGCAGCGTGATTTTTGGAAAGATTATGATCCAGGAGACTTGGAGTGCAAGCCGGGGGATCATTGAGGAGGCCACGAGATAGGGGGGCGCGCCCACCCCCTGGGCGCGCCCTACCCTCTCGTGGGCCCCTCGAGGCTCCCCCGACCGACTTCTTTTGCCTATATAAACCTACATACCCTAAAAACATCGAATATCAAGATAGATCAGGAGTTCCAGCACCGCAAGCCTCTGTAGCCACCAGAAACCTCTCGGGAGCCCTTCCCGGCACCCTGCCGAAGGGGGGATCCTTCACCGGTGGCCATCTTCATCATCCCGACGCTCTCCATGACGAGGAGGGAGTAGTTCACCCTCGAGGCTGAGGGTATGTACCAGTAGCTATGTGTTTGATCTCTCTCTCTCTCTCTCTCGTGTTCTCTCTTGTGTTCCCTCTATGGCACGATCTTGATGTATCCCGAGCTTTGCTATTATAGTTGGATCTTATGATGTTTCTCCCCATCTACTCTCTTGTAATGGATTGAGTTTTCCCCTTTGAAGTTATCTTATCGGATTGAGTCTTTATGATTTGAGAACACTTGATGTATGTCTTGCCGTGCTTATCTGTGGTGACAATGGGATATCATGTGCCACTTGATGTATGTTTTGGTGACTGATACGTCTCCAACGTATCTATAATTTTTGATTGTTCCATGCTATTATATTACCTTTTTGGATGTTTATGGACTTTATTTTATACATTATTATCATTTTTGGGACTAACCTACTAACCGGAGGCCCAACTCGTATTGCTGTTTTTTTGCCTATTTCAGTATGTCGAAGAAAAGGAATATCAAACGGAGTCCAAACAGAATGAAACCTTCGGGAGCGTTATTTTTGGAACAAACCTGATCCGGAGAGCCTGGAGTGCAAGTCAAGAAAGCTACAAGGTCCCCACGAGATAGGAGGGCGCGCCCCCCTGTAGGGCGCGCCCCCTGTCTCGTGGGCCCCTCGGGCGTCCACCGACATACTTCTTCCTCCTATATATGTCCACGGACCCCGAAAACATCCAGGAGCACCACAAAACATAATTTCCACCGCCGTAACCTTTTATACCCATGAGATCCCATCTTGGAGCCTTCGCCGGCACTCTGTCGGAGGGGGAATCAACCATGGAGGGCTTCTTCATCAACACCATAGCCTCTCCGATGAGTTGTGAGTAGTTTACCACAGACCTACGGGTCCATAGTTATTAGCTAGATGGCTTCTTCTCTCTTTTTGGATCTCAATACAATGTTCTCCCCCTCTCTTGTAGAGATCTATTCGATGTAATCTCTTTTTGCGGTGTGTTTGTTGAGATCCGATGAATTGTGGGTTTATGATCAAGTTTATCTATGAATAATATTGCAGTCTTCTGTGAATTCTTTTATGTATGATTAAGTTATCTTTGCAAGTCTCTTCGAATTATCAGTTTGGTTTGGCCTACTAGATTGATCTTTCTTGCCATGGGAGAAGTGTTTAGCTTTGGGTTCAATCTTGCAGTGATCTTACCCAGTGACAGAAAGGGTTGCAAGACACGTATTGTATTGTTGCCATCGAGGATAACAAGATGGGGTTTATATCATATTGCATGTGTTTATCCCTCTACATAATGTCATCTTGCTTAAGGTGTTACTCTGTTCTTATGAACTTAATACTCTAGATGAAGGCAGGAGTCGGTTGATGTGTGGAGTAATAGTAGTAGATGCAGGCAGGAGTCGGTCTACTTGTTATGGACGCGATGCCTATATACATCATCATGCCTAGATAACGTCATAATTATTCGCTTTTCTATCAATTGCTCGACAGTAATTTGTTCACCCACCGTAATACTTATGCTCTCGAGAGAAGCCTCTAGTGAAACCTATGGCCCTCGGGTCTATCTCTTATCATATTTGCTTTCAATCTACTTTTATTTGCATCTTTACTTTTCTGCATCTATATCACAAAATACCAAAAATATTATTATCTCTCTATCAGATCTCACTTTCGTAAGTGACCATGAAGGGATTGACAACCCCTTTATTGCGTTGGTTGCGAGTTCTCAGTTTGTTTGTGTAGGTGCGTGAGACTTTTGAGGAGCCTCCTACTGGATTGATACCTTGGTTCTCAAAACTGAGGGAAATACTTACGCTACACTTGCTGCATCACCCTCTCCTCTTCGGGGAAAACCAATGCTAGCTCAAGACGTAGCAAGAAGGATTTCTGGCGCTGTTGCCGGGGAGGTCTTCGCTCAAGTCAATACATACCAAGTACCCATCACAAACCCATCTCCCTCGCATTTACATTATATGCCTCTCGTTTTCCTCTCCCCCACTTCACCCTTGCTGTTTTATTCGCCCTCTCTTTCCCAATCTCCTCCTCTCTTTTCGCTTGCCTTTTCCCGTGGCCCGTGTGTTTGCTCATTTGCTCCGTCATTATGGCTAGTCTTCCTATCCTTGTTATTACTCCCGAACATGAAATCCTCAATTTTAAACAAAGGGAGGGAGAAAATTTAAAAGATGCTTGGCATAGAATTTGCAATGCTCAGAATATATCTACTAGGAAGCTTTCCACTTCCGTTCTTCTCCGCAGTTTTTATGTAGGCATCACTCCTTGGAATAGATGTGTTCTTGATACTGTCGCCGGAGGTGATTTCTTGAGTAGCCATACGTTTGATGCTTATAATGATATGTTAGATTTGTTTGGCTCACCACCTCTTTTGGTCAATGGAACTGCTTTAAGCTTAGAACACGTTATTCAATGGCTTGATATTATTGAAAATAAAATTGCCACTGTTGAGTTGGTTGAAAATTTGGATAAAAAGATTCATAATCTTATCACTCAATATGAATCTAGGGTTGGAGTCACTTTGAAAAATATTAAAGAGAAAGAACCTATAGTTAAAGAAAAAATAGATCTTGATTCTGCTAGAATTGGTAAACTTGAGGATATAATTACCAACTTAGGTTCGGCGTTTTCTCCCATAAAAAACACTCCAAAACCCCCTACAAAAACCACCAAGTTTATTTATGTTCCTAAAAATAAGGGTGAAACCTCTAGTAAGGAAGACGCGGACCTCAAATCCCTAAGTGTTTATCCCAATTGTCTTTCTATCATTAAGGAACCTTTTGCTACAACAGAATTTCTTGAATTTTTGCCCAAAGGTTTAATCATTGCTGAAAGGGGAGAACCTCCTAAAGATTATAAGTGCTCTATTGAGGAACCTAGTGCCAAATATGGCACTAGTTAAATCTATCTTTGCTTTTATGCCTAGCTAGGGGCGCTAAACGATAGCGCTAGTTGGGAGGCAACCCAATTTTTCTTTATGTTTTTTGTTTTTGTTCCTGTTTAGTGTTAAATTTTGTTTCTACTTTCTGTTTAGATGTGTTTTTATCTTTTGTTTAGTGTTTGTTCCAAGTAGAACCTATATGAACTATGATGATAGTTGATTTGATTCTGCTGAAAAACAGAAACTTTGCACTCACGAGAAAAAAAATCAATAAATCACAGAACCGTGATTTTGCATTGATTCTTTTTGATGCCGATCAATAGACAAATTGTCCAGTACTTCCTATTTTGGTAGGATTTTTAGAGTTCCATAAGTTTGCGTTAGTTACAGATTGCTACAGACTATTCTGTTTTTGACAGATTCTGTTTTTCGTGTGTTGTTTGCTTATTTCAATGCATCTATGGCTAGTAAATTAGTTTATGAACCATAAGGAAGTTGGAATACAGTAGGTTTAACACCAAAATAAATAAAGAATGAGTTCATTGCAGTACCTTATGTGGTGGTTTTGTTTTCTTTCACTAACGGAGCTTATAAGATTTCCTGTTGAGTTTTGTGTTGTGAAGTTTTCAAGTTTTGGGTAAAGCCTTTATGGACTATGGAATAAAGGGTGGAAAGAGCCTAAGCTTGGAGATGACCATGGCACCCCAAGATATTCAAGAGTAGCCAAAAGCCTAAGCTTGGGGATGCCCCGGGAAGGCATCCCCTCTTTCGCCTTCGTTCATTGGTAACTTTACTTGGAGCTATATTTTTATTCGCCACATGATATGTGTTTTGCTTGGAGCGTCGTGTATTATATTAGTCTTTGCTTTTTAGTTTACCACAATCATCCTTTCTGTACACACCTTTTGGGAGAAGCCTATTTGATTAGAATTTGCCAGAATACTCTATGTGCTTCACTTATATCTTTTGAGCTTGATAGTTTTTGCTCTAGTGCTTCACTTATATCTTTTAGAGCACGACGGTGGTGTCTTAATTTTGAAAAAATTGCTAGTCTCTCATGCTTCACTTATATCATTTTGAGAGTCTTTTAGAACATCATGGTATTTTCTATTGTTACAAAGTTGGTCCTAGAATGATGAGCATCCAAGTTGGGTATAATAAAAACTATCATAGGAAGTGAATTGGATGCTATGATCAACTTGATACTTGATAATTGTTTTGAGATATGGAGGTAGTGATATTAAAGTCATGCTAGTTGGGTGATTATGAATTTAAAGAATGCTTGTGTTGAAGTTTGTGATTCCTGTAGCATGCACGTATGGTGAACCGCTTTGTGATGAAGTTGGAGCACAATTTTATTTATTGGTTGTCTTCCTTATGAGTGGCAGTCGGGGACGAGCGATGGTCTTTTCCTACCAATCTATCCCCCTAGGAGCATGCGTGTAGTGCTTTGATTTTTGATGACTTCTAAATTTGTGCAACAAGTATATGACTTCTTTTGATTAATGTTGAGTCCATGGATTATGCACACCCTTTCACCCTTCCACCATTGCTAGCCTCTTTTGTGCCGCGCAATTTTCGCCGGTACCATACACCCACCATATTCCTTCCTAAAAACAGCCACCATACCTACCTATTATGGCATTTCCATAGCCATTCCGAGATATATTAACATGCAACTTTCCACCGTTCCGTTCATATGACACACATTACTTTTGTCATATTGCTCTTTGCATGATCATGTAGTTGACATCGTATTTGTGGCAAAGCCACCTTCATAATTTTCATACATGTCGCTCTTGAGTCATTGCATATCCCGGTACACCACCGGAGGCATTCATATAGATTCATATCTTGTTCTAGCTTTGAGTTGTAAATCCATAAAAGTGTGATGATCTTCATTATTAGAGCATTGTCCTCGTGAGGAAAGGATGATGAAGGCTATGATTCCCCCACAAGTCGGGATGAGACTTCGGACTTTAAAAAAAAGAAAAAGAGA
>NC_041381.1:143286348-143313764 GCF_002162155.2 Triticum dicoccoides
AAGAAAAAGAGAAAAAAAAAAAGAAAGGTCCAAAAGAAAAAAAAAGAAAAAAAGGCCAAAGAAAGAAAAAAAAGAGAAAAAGAAAAAAAATAAAATGAGAGAAAAAGAGAGAAGGGACAATGCTACTATCTCTTTTTCCACACTTGTGCTTCAAAATAGCACCATGATCTTCATGATAGAGAGTCTCATATGTTGTCACTTTCATATACTAGTGGGAATTTTTCATTATAGAACTTGGCTTGTATATTCCAATGATGGTCTTCCTCAAAAGTACCCTAGGTCTTCGTGAGCAAGCAAGTTGGATGCACACCCACTAGTTTTCTTTTATTGAGCCTTCATATATTTATAGCTCTAGTGCATCCGTTGCATGGCAATCCCTACTCACTCACATTGATATCTATTAATGGGCATCTCCATAGTCCGTTGATACGCCTACTTGATGTGAGACTATCTTCTCCTTTTTGTCTTCTCCACAACCACCATTCTATTCCACATATAGTGCTATGTCCATGGCTCACGCTCATGTATTGCGTGAAAGTTGAAAGAGTTTGAGATTATTAAAGTATGAAACAATTGCTTGGCTCGTCATCGGGGTTGTGCATGATTAAATACTTTGTGTGATGAAGATAGAGAAAATGCCAGACTATATGATTTTGTAGGGATAACTTTCTTTAGCCATGTTATTTTGAGAAGACATGATTACTTTGCTTAGTATGCTTGAAGTATTACTATTTCTTATGTCAATATGAACTTTTATTTTGTATTCATTTGGATCTGAACATTCATGCCACAATGAAAGAACATTATGAATTATGCTAGGTAGCATTCCACATCAAAAATTCTCTTTTTATCATTTACCTACTCGAGGACGAGCAGGAATTAAGCTTGGGGATGCTTGATACGTCTCCAACGTATCTATAATTTTTGATTGTTCCATGCTATTATATTACCTGTTTTGGATGTTTATGGACTTTATTTTATACATTATTATCATTTTTGGGACTAACCTACTAACCGGAGGCCCAGCCCGTATTGCTGTTTTTTTGCCTATTTCAGTTTTTTGAAGAAAAGGAATATCAAACGGAGTCCAAACGGAATGAAACCTTCGAGAGCTTTATTTTTGGAACAAATCTGATTCAGAGAGCCTGGAGTGTAAGTCAAGAAAGCTCCGAGGGCCCCACGAGATAGGAGGGCGCCCCCTGTCTCATGGGCCCCTCGGGCGTCCACCGACATACTTCTTCCTCCTATATATGTCCATGGACCCCGAAAACATCCAGGAGCACCACGAAACACAATTTCCACCGCCGTAACCTTCTGTATCCGCGAGATCCCATTTTGGAGCCTTCGCCGGCACTCTGCCGGAGAGGGAATCGACCATGGAGGGCTTCTTCATCAACACCATAGCCTCTCCGATGAGTTGTGAGTAGTTTACCACAGACCTGCGGGTCCATAGTTATTAGCTAGATGGCTTATTCTCTCTTTTTGGATCTCAATACAATGTTCTCCCCCTCTCTTGTGGAGATCTATTCGATGTAATCTCTTTTTGCGGTGTGTTTGTTGAGATCTGATGAATTGTGGGTTTATGATCAAGTTTATCTATGAATAATATTGGGGTCTTCTCTGAATTCTTTTATGTATGATTAAGTTATCTTTGAAAGTCTCTTCGAATTATCAGTTTGGTTTGGCCTACTAGATTGATCTTTCTTGCCATGGGAGAAGTGTTTAGCTTTGGGTTCAATCTTGCGGTGATCTTACCCAGTGACAGAAAGGGTTGCAAGACACGTATTGTATTGTTGCCATCGAGGATAATAAGATGGGGTTTATATCATATTGCATGTGTTTATCCCTGTACATCATGCCGTCTTGCTTAAGGCGTTACTCTGTTCTTATGAACTTAATACTCTAGATGCAGGCAGGAGTCGGTCGATGTGTGGAGTAATAGTAGTAGATGCAGGCAAGAGTCGGTCTACTTGTTATGGACGTGATGCCTATATACATGATCATGCCTAGATAACGTCATAATTATTCGCTTTTCTATCAATTGCTCGACAGTAATTTGTTCACCCACCGTAATACTTATGCTCTCGAGAGAAGCCTCTAGTGAAACCTATGGCCCCCGGGTCTATCTCTTATCATATTTGCTTTCAATCTACTTTTATTTGCATCTTTACTTTTCTGCATCTATATCACAAAATACCAAAAATATTATTATCTCTCTATCAGATCTCACTTTCGTAAGTGACCGTGAAGGGATTGACAACCCCTTTATTGCGTTGGTTGCGAGTTCTCAGTTTGTTTGTGTAGGTGCATGGGACTTTTGAGGAGCCTCCTACTGGATTGATACCTTGGTTCTCAAAACTGAGGGAAATACTTACGCTACACTTGCTGCATCACCCTCTCCTCTTTGGGGAAAACCAACGCTAGCTCAAGACGTAACAGTGACCAACTTGCGGGTTCCGCCCATGAACCTATGCATAGGGGTTGGCACACGTTTTCGTTTTGACTTTCCGGTAAAAACTTTGGGGCACTCTTTGAAGTACTTTGTGTTGGTTGAATAGATGAATCTGAGATTGTGTGATGCATATCGTATAATCATGCCCACGGATACTTGAGGTGACAATGGAGTATCTAGGTGACATTAGGGTTTTGGTTGATTTTTGTCTTAAGGTGTTATTCTAGTATGCACTCTGGAATAGATTGATCCGAAAGAATAACTTTGAGGTGGTTTTGTACCCTACCATAATCTCTTCGTTTGTTCTCTGCTATTAGTGTCTTTGGAGTGACTCTGTGTTGCATGTCGAGGGATTGTTATATGATCTATCTATGTTATTATTGTTGAGAGAACTTACACTAGTGAAAGTATGAACCTTAGGCCTTGTTTCCTACCATTGCAATACCGTTTACCCTCACTTTTATCATTAGTTACCTTTCTGTTTTTATAATTTCAGATTACAAATACCTTTATCTACCATCCATATTGCACTTGTATCACCATCTCTTCGCCAAACTAGTGCACCTATACAATTTTCCATTGTATTGGGTGTGTTGGGGACACAAGAGACTCTTTGTTATTTGGTTGCAGGGTTGTTTGAGAGAGACCATCTTCATCCTACGCCTCCTACAGATTGATAAACCTTAGGTCATCCACTTGAGGGAAATTTGCTACTGTCCTACAAACCTATGCACTTGCAGGCCCAACAACATCTACAAGAAGAAGGTTGTGTAGTAGACATCAGCTTCATATCATGAATCACCATAGGTATAACCCGGTCTCCTGGGCGGGTCATACCTAATAGTTACATCCCCAACATTAGGCCCCAGGTTGATTTGAACTACTTCATGTCAATCTTCAGCACTTAGAAAAAATCCTCCCTTCTTCATTTGTGTGAGAGCTCATAACCCGCCATGACGTCATCTCCTGGACTTGTGAAAACCCGCCATGATGTTACCTGTTATTAGTTTACACAATATCCAATATATCTCAACGGATCTTTATCTTTAATAGATGTCCCAAAAATCGAGGCGCCCGAGCAGCGGGATAATCATGATTTGGCTTCCTTGTTTTTCGTGCCCACCTGTTATCCTCTCATTATAAATATAGTCGACTGCCTTTTCTCATTCTCCCCCTTTCCTTCGTCTTCCTCCTTTTGCGACTCTCCTGCCACTCAAGCCCCGCCGCCGCCATGAAGCACACCGTCCTCCTCGTTCTCGGCCGCTGCATCAACCTGAACGGACCAGAGATCGATGGTGCTCCACCGCGGTTCACCTGCCTCTGTAAGCGTTCCTCCTCCGACACTCCAGATTGCATTAGGGTTCCGGTAGTTCTTTGTGTTCTTCGTAGTTCTTCATAGTTCTTCGTAATTCATCAACCCTAGCACCCTTTGATCTGAAGACAGCATAAAAACTTGCGCGGTAGTAGTTTTGCCCTTGCCTTCAATGCCAACGGACCCTTTTTCCTTGAAAAGAGGTCTCATTAGAGCCTGTGAACTCCCCTGCACTACTTTTAGGTTTTGATTTATTTCCTTTTTCTGAACTACCACTTGATCCAAAATTATAATTGTAATCTGTGAAACTTGTTTGTCCAGTAGTTAGCAAAATTTTTCCTTCCTGGTAAATCAATCTGGTAATGGCGGCTTATATCACCGGTTGTAGCTAGATTCGACACTTTAGGAAGCTTCACTCTTTGATAGATATCCATCTGTTCATGGCGGTTTACATAACCCGCTGTAGCTAGTCATATACCATTAGGCCCCTTTTAAGCCGCCATTCTGAATATGTATTATAATGTTCTTCCTCCGGCTTAATGTAAATCGGCAAACTTGTTCTTTTTCTTTTTACGCTTCTTTCTTCACAATGGCCCCAAAGACAACCACTTTCTATAACTGGGTTCCCTCCATTGTCACTGAGAGCACACTCGAGGACTTTGTGAAAATTAGTTACTTGCCAAAGAAGACTGTTATGCATTACCGCGCCCCTAAGCCAGAAGAAGAGAAACCTCAGCCAAAGGAAGACGAAGTTATTGTCTTTACTGACCATATGATCTGGGGCTTCTCACCACCTGGCTCTAAATTCTTCCGGGATGTTCTGCACTTTTTTAACCTACATCCTCGAGACATCGGACCCAATTCCGTGTCAAACATATGCAATTTCCAAGTTTTTGTGAGGTATATCTCCAAGAAGAGCCCACTGTGGAGCTGTTCAGAGAATAATTTTACTTGAACCACCAGAACGAATACTCAAATGGACCTAGCCTGGAACTTGGTGGAATCTTGATTCAGCAGAGGAGAGACGCCATCTTCTCTTACGCTCGCCTGCCGAGTCACCCCAAGGATTGGAATCAGACATGGTTCTATTGCAAGGATACTTCTCTGGCTGACAAGAACCGACTGCCCGGCTTTCGTGCCCTGCGCCTTGACTCAAAACATATTCTCCCTGACAAGCTGACAGCCGCTGAACGCAAAAAACTCGCCCCTGCCATTGCCAAGGTCAAGGCTCTGTTGGGAAACGGCTTAACTGGCATTGACTTGGTCTGGTACTGGGTTGCATGGCGGGTCATTCCCTTGAGTCGCCGCACCGGCTTAATGTGCACCTACACGGGCGACAAAAAGGATCCACTGCGCCACAGCTCCGTGGATTTAACTAAGGACGCCATCAATGAGATGACGAAGTCCCTTCTGCATGAAAGCCCAGTAGACTACAGCAAAGTGGGCCTAAGCCCTTTCTGCAAATCTAACCCAGCACCAAAAGTAAGTCTTTAAATTACTTACTTTACCTTCATCTTTAAATACTTTGTTTAACTCAACTTTGATGACTTTCATAGGCTGAAGATGATTTCTGGAAGAAAGAATATGATCATGAAGCTGCTAAAAGGGCCAGGAAAGCCAAGAAAGCCGCCAAGAAAACCGCCAAGAAGAAGGGGAAGAAAACCAGTGCTTCTCAAATGCTTGAGCTGGACGATAGCTCTGAGTCAGAGGTAGCCCTTAATTCCCTTGGCTCATTTTTCAACCATCCTATTGACATTGGTTATCATCAGGATGACACGGGGACCAGTCAAGCAATCAAAGAAGAGGTAACTATCATTTCCTCTGACTCCGAGCCCTTGCCAAGACAGAAAATTCGAACAATAACCCGGAAAGTCTTTTCACACCCCTTACCTCATCTGGATCCTCACTTTCTTTTGAAGCAACAGCAACACGAGAGCCAGTGACAAACTCGGACTAGCAGGGATGAAGAGCTATCTTCCGGCTTACCGAAGACTCTGAGGAAGCGTCGAAATGAGGTCACCCCTGATTTAAATTCTTTTTATCCTCTAGCGGGTCTCATCCGCCAACCACTTAATTCTTCCGACTCAAATTATCAGGAAACATCTTGTTCCTCTTCTGGCGACTCATCTCAGTCACATTTGCCGGCTTTCAAGACTTCTCCCAGGTAATAACATTTACTTTTTATTTTCTCATTAGAATCTTTTATACTTATATTGACCTCTCATGACTCATGCAGTGGAAAAGCGAAGCCTAGCAAGAAGGCAAAGGTGACTGAGCCGATTGAAGACCCAAAAGTCAATAAGCCGAAGCAACAAACCCAGCACCTGAGATCTCTGTTCCGCAATCGTCGGAGCCGGTTCTTGACGTCCCGCCAGTGACTTCTGACCCTCCTATCGATCAAGCCAGTGATGACCCTTTGAATCCTGAAGCATCCAGTTCAGTTAAGACGGCTGATACTCAAGATGATGAGATGTGGTGATCACCAACACCGGCTTTAGAGAGCTGGGAAGGCCTACTGTCTTGGCAAAACACTCTGCCAAGGAGGAGTATATTGAGCGGCGAAAAGTAAGATTTGACATTGCTGACTACTCCTAATTAAGCATAGGTGAAGTATATTCTGGCTATGTCAGCCAAGTACACGACAATCGTGACCTTGAAGTTGACATGGTGAAGCAAATGCACCAGAAATTTGAGGTATGAACTCTATCTTTATTGAGTTATGCACATCCTGTCAGCCCCCAAGTCTACTGTTTATGATGAATATGCTATAGACTCAGATTAACCATGAGCATCAATAATACCCTTAGATAGAATCCTTCGAAAATCCGGCTTAAAGCATCCGATTTAAAATAGAGCTATAATGACTAACACTGAATCCGTAGCCCCCAAGGGCCGGGTTAATTAGCATGAATGAGCCGGTCCTTTATACTCTTGTGTAGAAAGTGGTACTTACTTGTGTAGTTCTCACGAGTCGACTGTAGCGGCTGTAGCACAATTGGGTCACCATGAAATATTAATGAAACACGCAATATGCATTAGCCCCCAAGTGCCAAGTACTCTTGCTCGGAAAGTGCTTGGGACTTTATTCACATAAGCCATTGCATGAGTAATTTTTTCGGCAGACATTAGCCCCCAAGTGCCAAGTGTTATTGCTTGCAAAATGCTTGGGACTTCATGTTATTAGCTAAATCTGAATTATGATTTTGATCCGGTGTACATACAGACCACCACTGCTCAACTTCAATCAGAGCTGCCTGACCTGAAAGCTCGTCTGGAACTGCAAGAATCTGAAACCCGGAAAGCGAACTCAAAGTTGCAATTCAGCGTGACTGAAACGGAAAAATTGAAGACCAGCTTTGAAGGGGAAAAAGTGCTTGGGCTGAAGAGAAGACGGCCTTGACACAGCGGGCTGAGAAGGCGAAGGCGGCTCTCCAGGAAGCAACCACTGAACTTACGGGCTTAAAACGCCATGTGTCCCAAATGGTTTCTGCTATCTTTGGTAAGTCGCCTCACTAGTATCCATTTAAATTTCTTCCTTGACTATCATAAGCCGCCTCTAATCCATCCATGATTATTATGCAGGTCCCAGGAGCACCAATCTTAACCAGGATATGATTGTGAAGCTGAAGGTGGTTTACACACTAGTGGAGCAACTTTATACTGGGGCTCAGCGCGCATTGGCCACAATTTCTGCATCTAACCAAGCCCCCACTCTCTTGGTTGGCGTGTTGAGGAAACTTTCCATTCTGCCTGAGTGGTTTAGTGAAATGAAGCGATCATCTGCCAGAGCCAGGGCTATGACGGCTTTAAGCCGGGCCAAAGCATGGTTGCCGAAGCTAGACCAGACCGATATATCTACTGGGTACCTAAGCTTGAAAGAACACGACACCCCATTTGATAAGAAAGACTTTGCTGCCTGCGTGAAGGACATACGTCCCCCGTCCAGTCTGATTGCCAATGAAACAGATCTGTCCAGATATCAGCCGGCTTATGACTTGGAAAATCAATGCCGACGCCGTTTTACAAAGTGAAGGATCTAATACCCCCAATCCGTAAGCACATTTTTGCTCCTAAAGTCGACCCATCCGAGCTTATTGATGATGAGGCTGAATTCCAAGCCTTAAATGGCATTGACTGGTCATCACCAACCTTCCAGGAAGTAGAATAGGACAAAGAAGCGGAGAGGGGTGATCCAGAAGCTTTAGGCCATCAGAGTCAAGAAGATTAAGCCGCTGAATGGTTCATAGATGTGACCTTCGAAAAAACAGTTAATCATTTTGACTCGTTGAGTCATGTAATAGGGTAGAAGTAAACTTTGCTCTGTCATGCCATTGTGCATGATTTTATGTTTTGCCCAACAATATTGAGCCGCCACTAGATAATTATCTTTTTAAACTTATCATGACGTTGATTTGTGCGGATGAAATTTTTGACTTATCCTGCACACAAGTAGATCACAAGTGCCCTTGGCGGTTTACCGCAGGGCGGGTCATAATACCTCACATATTACCACTAATGTTTAAAACAGTCTAAAAATAGGGCTGGCTTAGCCAGAATTGAGACATAATTATAATAACAATATCATACCCGTGATATTGAATCGTACCACCGGTTTATGATACTTATGTAGTAAGGGTGATAACCCAAACCTTAGGAGCCGATACTTCCAAGTACTTGATATCATTATGTATAAGCGAGTTGTCACCTCACATTAAGCCGGGTTAACAAAGACCATGGGTATGCTTCAAATATGAGCTGTGAGAATTAAGGCTACATGGCCTGAATCTCTTTAAACCCAAAGGCAAGATAATATCAAGAAAAACCGACAAGCTGTTCAAAAGCTCGAACCAAAAAAGATAGAAAAGATGAGGCTATGCTTCGAATATGAGCAGGAAGCCGGAGCAAAAAATGACTATGATTCGAATACGATCAGGAAGCCGGACCAAAAGGGTTTATGGCTATGATTTGAATATGATCAGGAAGCCCCCAAGTGGTTTGTGGCATTGCGTCGATTAAAGGGGTACCGCCAGCTATGATTTGAATACGATCAGGAAGCCCCCCAGTGACCATAATGGTTAATGGCTATGATTCGAATACGATCAGTAAACCAGACCAAAAAGGGTTAATGGCAATTATCCGAATACGATCAAGCCCCCTAGTGGCTTGTGATTTTTATCGGCTATGATTCGAATATGATCAGGAAGCCATACCAAAAGGGTTAATGGCAATGATTCGAATACAATCAAGCCCCCTAGTGGCTTGTGATTTTTAACGGCTATGATTCGAATAAGATCAGGAAGCCGGACCAAAAAGGGTTAATGGCAATGATTCGAATACGATCAAGCCCCCAAGTGATCATGAAATTATGATGAAGAAGACTCATTATTCTTGAAGATGAAACATCAAATGCCCTACTTTATTATAATCATCATAATCTATACATCGTCAAAAATATGTACATTATAAGAGCCGATGGCTCAAGTGTAGTAAGCCCGAAGATGAGAAATATTCCACGGCCGGCGGGTCTCCTCCTCTGACTTACGTGAGTCCTTGTTCTCTCGAACATTGATAAGGTAGTATGACCCATTTTTCAAGTTCCTGCTGACCACAAAGGGTCCTTCCCAAGGTGGGGATAACTTGTGCACATCAGTTTGATCCTAGATAACTTCCCAAGGTGGGATTTCACCAAGCAAGCAAGCTACCTAGCTTTGGATTCATTATTAGTATGAGACGAGACGAGATGAGGAGCACGCCCACACGCTCTTGGCATGCTTGTACGTAGTGATGTGAACGCTCTAGGCCTGTAACGGCTTCCTCTCCTCCTCGCACCCCATGGTGGGCGCCAACTGTCGTGGAATAGTCATGATAGATGTCCTAATGTGAGGACTTAGTCATGGAGCCATCACAACTAGGTTAGCTTAAAGGGGTTAAACGGGACAAAGGACACAGGAGTTTATATTGCTTTGGCCCCTTGCGGTGAAGGTAAAGGCCTAATCTAATTTGAGGTGGTATTGCTTATGTGTCGATTACCAGGGAGCGAATCCGCTTGACCTAGCTTTTGATCTGTTGTTTCTTGCCTTGAACCGCCGCCGGGTCGTCCCTTTATATACACAGGTTGACGCCCAGCAGCTCATGGAGTCCCGACCGGCTCATCGACAATGTGCCCGGCTCGGTGACTATCTATACATGCCTTACAACACAAGTCTGCAACGTCTTGAGCTTGCGTTGGTTTTCCTTGAAGAGGAAAGGGTGACGCAGCACAGCAGCGTAAGTATTTCACTCAGGTTTTGAGAACCAAGGTATCAATCCAGTAGGAGGCTCCTCACAAGTCCCACGAACCTACACAAACAAACAAAGAACTCGCAACCAACGCGACAAAGGGATTGTCAATCCCTTCACGGCCACTTGCGAAAGTGAGATCTGATAGAGATAATGTGATAAGATAAATATATTTTTGGTATTTTATAATATAGATGCAGAAAATAAAGATGCAAATAAAAGTAGATTGGAAACTTATATGATAAAAGATAGACCCGGGGGCCATAGGTTTCACTAGAGGCTTCTCTCAAGATAGCATAAGTATTACGGTGGGTGAACAAATTACTGTCGAGTAATTGATAGAAAATAGAATAATTATGAGATTATCTAGGCATGATCATGTATATAGGCATCACGTCCGTAACAAGTAGACCGACTCCTGCCTGCATCTACTACTATTACTCCACACATCGACCACTATCCAGCATGCATCTAGAGTATTAAGTTCATAAGAACAGAGTAACGCATTAAGAAAGATGACATGATGTAGAGGGATAAACTGAAGCAATATGATATAAACCCCATCTTTTTATCCTCGATGGCAACAATACAATACGTGCCTTACAACCCTTTCTGTCACTGGGTAAGGACACCACAAGATTGAACCCAAAGCTAAGCACTTATCCTATGGCAATAAAGATCAATCTAGTAGGCCAAACCAAATCGATAATTCCAAGAGACTTGCAAAGATTACTCAATCATACATAAAAGAATTCAGAGAAGATTCAAATATTATTCATAGATAAACTTGATTATAAATCCACAATTCATCGGATCTCGACAAACACACCGCAAAAAGAGATTACATTGAATAGATCTCCACAAGAGAGGGGGAGAACATTGTATTGAGATCCAAAAAGAGAGAAGAAGCCATCTAGCTAATAACTATGGACTCGAAGGTCTATGGTAAACTACTCACAACTCATTGGAGGGGCTATGGTGTTGATGTAGAAGCCCTCCGTGGTGGATTCTCCCTCCGGCAGAACGCCGGCGACGGCTCCAAGATGGGATCTCGCGGATACAGAAGGTTATGGTGGTGGAAATATTTCTTCGGTGGCTCCCTGGATGTTTTCGGGGTATGTAGTCTTATATAGGAGGAAGAAGTACGTCGGTGGCCACCCGAGGGGCCCACGAGACAGGGGCGCGCCTAGGAGGGCTGGGCGCGCCCTCCTATCTCGTGGCCGCCTTGGCTGCTTCTTGGCTTGCACTCCAAGTCCTCTGGATCACGTTCGTTCCAAAAATCACGCTCCCAAAGGTTTCATTCTGTTTGGACTCCATTTGATATTCCCTTTCTTCGAAATACTGAAATAGGCAAAACAACAGCAATACGGGCCGGGCCTCCGGTTAGTAGGTTAGTCCCAAAAATGATATAAATGTGTAAAATAAAGCCCATAGACATCCAAAACAGGTAATATAATAGCATGGAACAATCAAAAATTATAGATACGTTGGAGGCGTATCAAGCATCCCCAAGCTTAATTCCTGCTCGTCCTCGAGTAGGTAAATGATAAAAACAGAATTTTTGATGTGGAATGCTACGTAGCACAATTCTCAATGTAATTTCTCTTTATTGTGGCATGAATGTTCAGATCCAAGTGATTCAAAATAAAAGTTCATATTGACAAAAGAAATAGTAATACTTCAAGCATACTAATAAAAGCAATCATGTCTTCTCAAAATAACATGGCTAAAGAAAGTTCATCCCTACAAAATCATATAGTTAGGCTATGCTTCATTTTCGTCACACAAAGATGTTCCCAACTTCTATACCCCCGATGACAAGCCAAGCAATTGTTTCATACTTAAATAATCTCAAAAAAATTCAATCTTCATGCAATATATGAGCGTGAGCCATGGATATAGCACTATGGGTGGAATATAATAATGATTGGGGATTGTGTGGAGAAGACAAAAAAGGAGAAATTCTCACATTGACGAGGATAATCAACGGGCTATGGGAACGCCCATCAATTGATGTCAACATGAGGAGTAGGGATTGCCATGCAACAGATGCACTAGAGCTATAAATGAATGAAAGCTCAACAAAAGAAAACTAGTGGGTGTGCATCTAACTTGCTTGCTCACGAAGACCTAGGGCATTTGAGGAAGCCCATCGTAGGAATATACAAGCCAAGTTCTATAATGAAAAATCCCCACTATTATATGAAAGTGACAACCTATGAGACTCTCTACATGAAAACATGGTGCTACTTTGAAGCACAATATATGAGACTCACTACATGAAGAACAAGGTGCTACTTTGAAGCACAAGTGTGGAAAAAGAGATAGTAGCATTGCCCCTTTATTATTTTTATTTTTTTCTTTTATTTTTTTCTTTTTTTTCTTTGGCCTTTCTTTTTGGGCAATGCTCTAATAATGATGATCATCACACTTTTATTGATTACAACACATGAATTACAACTCGAAACTAGAACAAGATATGACTCTATATGAATGCCTTCGGCGGTGTACCGGGATGGTGCAATAAATCAAGAGTGACATGTATAAAAATTATGCATGGTGGCCTTGCCACAAATACGATGTCAACTACATGATCATGCAATGACAATATGACAAAAGTAATGTATGTCATGATGATGATGAACGGAACGATGGAAAGTTGCATGGCAATATATCTCGGAATGGCTATGGAAATGCCATAAATAGGTAGGTATGGTGGCTGTTTTGAGGAAGATATAAGGAGGTTTATGTGTGATAGAGCGTATCATATCACGGGGTTTGGATGCACCGGTGAAGTTCGCACCAACTCTCAAGGTGAGAAAGGGCAATGCACGGTACCGAAGAGGCTAGCAATGATGGAAAGGTAAAAGTGCGTATAATCCATGGACTCAACATTAGTCAACAGAACTCATATTCTTATTGAAAAAAAATTAGAAGTCATCAAAAACCAAGCACTACGCGCATGCTCCTAGGGGGATAGATTGGTAGGAAAAGACCATCGCTCGTCCCCGACCGCCACTCATAAGGATGCACAAGCCAGGTACACTTCATGCTTCAAATTTGTTACACAACTTTAACCATACGTGCATGCTACGAGACTTGCTAACTTCAACACAAGCATTCTTTAAATTCATAATCACCCAACTAGCATGACTTTAATATCACTACCTCCCTATCTCAAAACAATTATCAAGTATCAAGTTGATCATAGCATCCAATTCACTTCCTATGATAGTTTTTATTATACCCAACTTGGATGCTCATCATTCTAGGACCAATTTATAACCGTAGCAAATACCATGCTGTTCTAAAAGACTCTCAAAATAATATAAGTGAAGCATGAGAGATCAATAATTTCTTCAAAATTAATCCACCGCCGTGCTCTAAAAGATATAAGTGAAGCACTAGAGCAAAAACTAGCTAGCTCAAAAGATATAAGTGAAGCATATAGAGTATTCTAATAAATTTCAATCAAGTAGGCTTCTCCCAAAAGGTGTGTTACAGCAAGGATGATTGCGGTAAACTAAAAAGCAAAGACTAATATAATACATGACGCTCCAAGCAAAACACATATCATGTAGCAAATAAAAATATAGCTCCAAGTAAAGTTACCAATGAACGAAGACGAAAGACGGGATGCCTTCTGGGGGCATCCGCAAGCATAGGCTTTTGCCACCCTTTATTCTATAGTCCATCGAATCTTTACCCAAAACTTGAAAACTTCACAACACAAAACTCAATAGGAAATCTCATAAGCTCCGTTAGTTCATAAGCTCCGTTAGTGAAAGAAAACAAAACCATCACATAAGGTACTATAATGAACTCATTCTTTATTTATATTTGTGTTAAACCTACTGTATTCCAAGTTCTCTATGGTTCATACCCTTACATACTAGCCATAGATGCATCAAAATAAGCAAACAACACACGAAAAACAGAATCTGTCAAAAACAGAACAGTCTGTAGCAATCTGCAACTAACGCAAACTTCTGGAACTTTACAAATCCTACCAAAATAGGAAGTGCTAAACAATTTGTTTATTGAACATCAGCAAAAAGAATCAATGCAAAATCTCGTTTTTGTGATTTATTGAATTTTTTCTCGTGAGCGCAAAGTTTCTGTTTTTCAGCAGAATCAAATCAACTCATACCATAGGTTATCCTATAGGTTCTACTTGGCACAAACACTAAATAAAACATGAAAACACATCTAAACAGAAAGTAGAAACAAAGTTTATTACTAAACAGGAACAAAAACAAGAAACACAAAGAAAATTGGGTTGCCTCCCGACTAGCGCTATCGTTTAACGCCCCTAGCTAGGCATAAAAGCGAAGATAGATCTAAGTAGTGCCATCTTTGGCACTTGATTCATAGGTAGCTCGCATGATAGATTCATAATTTAATTTGACTTTCTTTCTTGGAAAGTTCTCCATGCCTTTATTTAATGGAAATTGGAATCTAATATTCTCTTCCTTCATATCAATAATCGCACCAATCGTTCTAAGGAAAGGTCTACCAAGAATAATAGGGCAAGAAAGATTGCAATCTATATCAAGAACGAAAAATCAACGGGCACCAAATTTCTATTAGCAACAATTAGAACATCATTGATCCTTCCCATTGGCTTTTTAATGGTGGAATCCGCAAGGTGCAAATTTAAAGAGCAATCATCAAGATCATGGAAACCTAGAATATCACATAAAGTTTTCAGAATCGTGGAAACACTAGCACCCAAATCACACAAGGCAAAACACTCATAATCTTTAATTTTAATCTTTATAGTCGGTTCCCACTCATCATTAAGTTTCCTAGGTATAGAAACTTCCAAATTAAGTTTTTCATTGAAAGATTGCATCAAGGCATCAACAATATGTTTGGTAAAGGCTTTATTCTAACTATAAGCATGAGGAGAATTAACAACGGATTGCAACAAGGAAATACAAATTTCTAAAGAACAATTATCATAATCAAAATCCTTGAAATCCGAGATAGTGGGTTCAATACTATTTAAAGTCATGACCTCTCCAATCCCACTTTTACCAAGTTTAGCATCAAGATCTAAAAACTCTGAAATCTTGGGACGCCTTCTAAATAAAGTTGACTCATCTCCATTCCCATTACTATCAAGATTCATATTTAAAAATAAAGATCTAATAGGGGACACATCACTAACTTTAAGATCTTCATCATTATTTTCATGGAAACTAGAAGAACACGCTATAAATCAATCTTTCTTAGCACGCACTCTAGCGGTTCTTTCTTTGCATTTGTCAATGGAACTTCTCATAGCTTTGAGAGACCCATTGATATCATGCTTAGGATAAGAAGATATAAGTTTGAGAGAATCAACATCAAGCGAAAGTCTATCAATGTTCCTAGTCAAACCATCAACTTTGAGCATTTTTTCTTCAAGCAAAGCATTAAAATTCTTTTGAGAGATCATAAATTCTTTCACACTGTTTTCAAAATCAGAGGGCATCTTATTAAAATTACCATAAGAATTATTGTAGGAATTTCCATAATTATTAGAGGAATTGCTAGGGAACGGTCTAGGATTAAAGTTTCCTCTATAAGCATTGTTTCCAAAATTATTCCTACCAACAAAATTTACATCCATAGATTCATTATTATTCTCAATCAAGGTAGATAAAGGCATATCATTGGGATCAATAGAAGAACTCTTAGTAGCAAACAATCTCATAAGCTCATCCATCTTTCCACTCAAAACATTAATTTCTTCTATAGCATGCACTTTTTTACTAGTAGATCGTTCGGTGTGCCATTGAGAATAATTAGCCATAATATTGTCAAGAATTTTCATAGCATCTCCTAACGTGATTTCCATAAACGTGCCTCCGGCAGCCGATCTAAAGATTTCTAGAAGCAAAATTCAATCCGGCATAAAAATTTTGTATGATCATCCATAAATTCAAACCATGAGTAGGGCAATTGTGAATCATCAATTTCATTCTTTCCCAAGATTGGGCAACATGCTCATGATCAAGTTGTTTAAAATTCATAACATCGTTCCAAAGCGAGATGATCTTAGTAGGAGGAAAATACTTAGAGATAAAAGCATCTTTGCACTTGTTCCAAGAATCAATACTACTTCTAGGCAAAGACGAAAACCAAACTTTAGCATGGTCTCTAAGTGAAAACGGAAATAACTTCAATTTAACAATACCATTATCCGTATCTTTTTTCTTTTGCATCTCACACAAATCAACAAAGTTATTTAGATGAGTAGCAGCATCTTCACTAGGAAGGCCGGAGAATTGATCTTTCATAACAAGATTCAGCAAAGCAACATTGATTTCACAAGACTCAACATCATTAAGAGGAGCAATCGGAGTACTAAGGAAATCATTATTATTGGTGTTGGAGAAATCACACAATTTGGTATTATCTTGCGCCATGGCGACAAGTAATCCAACACACAAGCAAACAGAAAAAGGCAAGCGAAAGAGAGAGGAAGAAGAAGACAAGCGGAAATGACAGGACATTGGGAAAGTGAGGGCGAATAAAACGGCAAGGGTGAAGTGGGAGAGAGGAAACAAGAGGCAAATGGAAAATAATGTAAATGCGAGGGAGATGAGTTTGTGATGGGTACTTGGTATGTCTTGACTTGAGCGAAGACCTCCCCGGCAACGGCGCCAGAAATCCTTCTTGCTACGTCTTGAGGTTGCGTTGGTTTCCCTTGAAGAGGAAAGGGTGATGCAGCACAGTAGCGTAAGTATTTCCCTCAGTTTTTTAGAACCAAGGTATCAATCCAGTAGGAGGCTCCTCACAAGTCCCACGAACCTACACAAACAAACAAAGAACTCGCAACCAACGCGATAAAGGGGTTGTCAATCCCTTCACGCCACTTGCAAAAGTGAGATCTAATAGAGATAATGTGATAAGATAAATATATTTTTGGTATTTTATAATATAGATGCAGAAAATAAAGATGCAAATAGAAGTAGATTGGAAACTTATATGATAAAAGATAGACCCGGGGGCCATAGGTTTCACTAGAGGCTTCTCTCAAGATAGCATAAGTATTACGGTGGGTGAACAAATTACTGTCGAGCAATTGATAGAAAAGTGAATAATTATGAGATTATCTAGGCATGATCATGTATATAGGCATCACGTCCGTAACAAGTAGACTGACTCCTGCCTGCATCTACTACTATTACTCTACACATCGACCGCTATCCAGCATGCATCTAGAGTATTAAGTTCATAAGAAGAGAGTAACACATTAAGAAAGATGGCATGATGTAGAGGGATAAACTGAAGCAATATGATATAAACCCCATCTTTTTATCCTCGATGGCAACAATACAATACGTGCCTTGCAACCCTTTCTGTCACTGGGTAAGGACACCACAAGATTGAACCCAAAGCTAAGCACTTCTCCCATGGCAAGAAAGATCAATCTAGTAGGCCAAACCAAATCGATAATTCCAAGAGACTTGCAAAGATAACTCAATCATACATAAAAGAATTCAGAGAAGATTCAAATATTATTCATAGATAAACTTGATCATAAATCCACAATTCATCGGATCTCGACAAACACACCGCAAAAAGAGATTACATCGAATAGATCTCCACAAGAGAGGGGGAGAACATTGTATTGAGATCCAAAAAGAGAGAAGAAGCCATCTAGCTAATAACTATGGACCCGAAGGTCTATGGTAAACTACTCACAACTCATTGGAGGGGCTATGGTGTTGATGTAGAAGCCCTCCATGGTGGATTCCCCCTCCGGCAGAACGCCGGCGACGGCTCCAAGATGGGATCTCGCGGATACAGAAGGTTACGGTGGTGGAAATATTTCTTCGGTGGCTCCCTGGATGTTTTCGGGGTATGTAGGCTTATATAGGAGGAAGAAGTATACCGTTTGCTGCCCGAGGGGCCCATGAGACAGGGGCGCGCCTAGGAGGGCTGGGCGCACCCTCCTATCTCGTGGCCGCCTTGGCTGCTTCTTGGCTTGCACTCCAAGTCCTCTGGATCACGTTCGTTCCAAAAATCACGCTCCCGAAGGTTTCATTCCGTTTGGACTCCGTTTGATATGCCTTTTCTTCGAAATACTGAAATAGGCAAAAAAAAAACAGCAACACGGGCTGGGCCTCCGGTTAGTACGTTAGTCCCAAAAATGATATAAATGTGTAAAATAAAGCCCATAGACATCCAAAACAGGTAATATAATAGCATGGAACAATCAAAAATTATAGATATGTTGGAGACGTATCAAAGTCTTACATATATGGCGGTTTACCCCTACGGGCCTTAAGTTGCCGTTGGGCTTGGGCTCTTGCAGCTGAACCGCCATCTTCAATATCCTCACGGGATTCATATCATGAATCACCATAGGTATAACCCGGTCTCCTGGGCGGGTCATACCTAATAGTTATATCCCCGACAAATACATATGTGAACTATTGGTGTTAAATCACATGGCAATGTAAACTAGATTATTGACTCTAGTGCAAGTGGGAGATTAAAGGAAATATGCCCTAGAGGCAATAATAAAGTTGTTATTTATATTTCCTTATATCATGATAAATGTTTATTATTCAAGCTAGAATTGTATTAACCAAAAACTTAGTACATGTGTGAATACCTTCCTTCTTAGGGACACGGTGAACAGGGCTTACCCACTGGCTACCAACAATAGGATAAATTATACCTGCCTCCAGAAGCTTTAGTATTTCATTTCTTACCACTTCTTTCATCTTAGGATTTAACCATCGTTGACGATCAACAACTGGTTTAGCATCTTTCTCCAATTTTTTTTGTGATGGCATAGAGTGGGACTAATGCCCTTAAGATCATCAAGAGTATATCCAATAGCAGCACAATGCTTCCTCAGAGTTTTCAATAATTTTTCTTCTTCATGCTCTGAAAGGTTAGCACTAATAATAACAGGATATATCTTCTTTTCATACATATAAGCATATTTAAGAGTACCAGGTAATTGTTTAAGCTCAAACACGGGATATCCCATGGGTGGAGGAGGTGAAGGAAATATGCCCTAGAGGCAATAATAAAGTTGTTATTTATATTTCCTTATATCATGATAAATGTTTATTATTCACGCTAGAATTGTATTAACCGGAAACTTAGTACATGTGTGAATACATAGACAAAACAAAGTGTACCTAATATGTCTCTACTTGACTAGCTTGTTAACCACAGATGGTTATGTTTCCTGACCATAGACATGTGTTGTCATTTGATGAACGGGATCACATCATTAGAGAATGATGTGATGGACAAGACCCATCAGTTAGCTTAGCATTATGATCGTTACAGTTTCATTGCTACTGCTTTCTTCATGACTTATACATGTTCCTCAGACTATGAGATTATGCAACTACTAAATACCGGAGGAACACCTTGTGTGCTATCAAACGTCACAATGTAACTGAGTGATTATAGAGATGCTCTACAGGTGTCTCCAAAGGTGTTTGTTGGATTGGCATAGATCGAGAATAGGATTTGTCACTCCGTGTATCGGAGAGGTATCTCTAGGCCCTCTCGGTAATGCTCATCATTATAAGCCTTGCAAGCAATGTGACTAATGAGTTAGTTGCGGGATGAAGCATTACAGAACGACTAAAGATACTTGTCGGTAACAATATTGAACTAGGTATGATGATACCGACGATCGAATCTCGGGAAAGTAACATACCGATGACAAAGGGAACAACATATGTTGTTTTGCGTTTTGACCGATAAAGATCTTCGTAGAATATGTAGGAGCCAAAATGAGCATCCAGGTTCCTCTATTGGTTATTGATGGGAGATGTGTCTCGATCATGTCTACATAGTTCTCGAACCCGTAGGGTCTGCACGCTTAACGTTCGATGACGATTTGTATTATGAGTTATGTGTTTTCGATGATCGAAGTTTGTTCGGAGTCCCGGATGAGATCACGGACGTGACGATGAGTCTTGAAATGGTTGATACATAAAGTGTGACATATTTGAAGGCTATGTTCGGACATCGGAAAGGTTTCGGATAGGTTCGGGCATTTTTCGAAGTACCGGGAGGTTACTGGACCCCCCCGGGGGATTAATGAGCCTTCATGGGCCTTAGTGGAAAAGAGGAGGCAGCGGCCAGGTGGAGGCGTGCGCCCCTTAGCCCAAACCGAATTGGACTAGGGGGGGGGGCGCCCTCCCTTTCCTCCTTCTCCTCCACCTCTTTCCCTCTCTCCCTCTCTTGGAAAAGGAGGGAGACTCCAACTAGGATTGGGAATCCTAGTTGGACTCCCCCTATGGTGCGCCCCTCCTAGGCTACCGGCATCCTCCCTCCCTCCTTTATATACGGGGGCAGGGGGCACCCCAAAGCACAACAGACAATTTCCTAGCCATGTGCGGTGCCCCCTCCATAGTTTAACACCTCGGTCATATTGTCGTAGTGCTTAGGCGAAGCCCTGCCGGTAACGTCATCAACACCGTCGCCACACTATTGTGCTGACGGAACTCTCCCTCGTCCTCAACTGGATCAAGAGCTCGAGGGATGTCCTCGTGCTGAACGTGTGCTGAACATGGAGGTGCCGTACATTCGGTACTTGGATCGGTTGGATCGTGAAGACATTCGACTACATCAACCATGTTACTAAACGCTTCCGCTTTCGGTCTACGAGGGTACGTGGACACTCTCTCCCGTCTCATTGCTATGCACCTCCTAGATAGATCTTGCATGATCGTAGGAGAATTCCGAATTACTACATTCCCCAACCGGAGGATCCCCTAGGATTTCAACAGGCAAGTTGTGTTTCAAAATAGGTCCCTGGTTAAAGAATACTTCATCTATTTCCCTTCTTTTATTCATAAACATATCATTTTCATGCTCTAGCAAATATTGTTCTAAAGGTTCATTAGGAGGCACGGCAATAGAAGCAAGATCAATAATGTCATCCTTACTAGGAATTCTTTATCATGGGGCTGTCTACGAAATTTAGCAAAATTAAAGTCATGAGACATATCCCCTAAGCCAAGAGTAACAATATCCTTTTCGCAGTCTATTTTTAGCATTAACAGTATTCAAGAAGGGTCTACCAAATATAATGGGACAAAAGTCATCTTGTGGGGAACCAAGAACAAGAAAATTAGTAGGATATTTAATTTTCCCACACAAGACTTCAACATCTCTAACAATCCCTAATTGGTGAAATAGTGTCTCTATTGGCAAGCTTAATAGTAACATTAATATCTTCTATCTCAGCAGGTGCAATATCATGCATAATTTCTTTGTATAAGGAATGAGATATTGAACTCACACTAGCACCCATATCACATAAGCCATGATAACAATGATCTCCTATTTTAACAGAAACAACAGGCATGCCAACAATGGGTCTATGTTTATTTTTAGTATCGGGTTTAGCAATTCTAGCAGCTTCATCACAGAAATAAATAACATGCCCATCAATATTATCGACCAAGAGATCTTTAACCATATCAATACTAGGTTCAACTTTAATTTGTTCAGGGGGTGTAGGTGTTCTAGTATTACTCTTACGAATCACAGTTGAAGCTTTAGCATGATCCTTTATTCTAAAGGGAAAGGTGGTTTCTCAATATAAGCAGTAGGAACAATAGGATCCACATTATAAGTAATAGTTTATTCTTCAACTTTAATAGGTTATACTACTTTTACTTCAATGGGAGGATGATATTTAAACCACTTCTCCTTAGGGAGATCAACATGAGTAGCAAATGATTCACAGAAAGAAGCTACTATCTCAGAGTCAAGTCCATATTTAGTGCTAAATTCATGAAAAGCATTGGTATCCATAAAAGATTTAACACAATCAAACTTTGGGGTTATACCTGACTCCTTACCTTCGTCAAGTTCCCAATCTTCAGAGTTGCATTTAATTCTTTCCAACAAATCCCATTTGAATTCAATAGTCTTCATCATAAAAGAACCAGTACAAGAAGTATCGAGCATGGAACGATCATTATGAGAAAGCCGAGCATAAAAATTTTGAATACTAATTTCTCTCGAGAGCTCATGATTGGGGCATGAATATAACATTGACTTAAACCTCCCCCAAGCTTGAGCGATACTTTCTCCTTCACGAGGCCAAAAATTATATATATAATTACAATACGATGAACCAGAAGCATAGGATAGAACTTCTGATGAAATTCCAATTTCAATCGATTGTAGGTCCATGATCCAATATCATCACATAGCCTATACCATGTCAATGCCTTTCCCTTAAAAGATAAAGGGAAGACCTTCTTTTTGACAACATACTCGGGCATACCTGCAAGCTTAAATAATCCACAAACTTCATCCACATAGATTAGGTGCATATCAGGATGTAATGTTCCATCTCCTGTATAGTGATTAGCTAGCAGTTTCTCTATCATACCCGAAGGAATTTCAAAGTAAATATTTTCAGTAGGTTCAGTAGGTTGAGGAGTAACTCTTTGCACTTCTGGTCGGGGTGAAGATACCCCAAACAAGCCCCTCAAAGGATTATTTTCCATAGTAACAAGTGACAGTAAATTTCAGCACACTATATAAATGTTTCCTTACCAAATTCCACTTACCAAAGGCGCTTTGCTCCCCGGCAACGGCGCCAGAAAAGAGTCTTGATGACCCACAATTATAGGGTATCTATCATAGTCCTTTTGATAAGTAAGAGTGTCAAACCCAGCGAGGAGCAGAAGGAAATAACAAGCGGTTTTCAGTAAGGTATTTTCTGCAAGCACTGAAATTATCGGTAACAGATAGTTTTGTGATAAGGTAATTTGTATCGGGTAACAAGTAACAAAAGTAAACAAGGTGCAACAAGGTGGCCCAATCCTTTTTGTAGCAAAGGACAAGCCTGAACAAACTCTTATATAAAACAAAGCACTCCCGAGGACACATGGGAATTATTGTCAAGCTAATTTTCATCATGCTCATATGATTCGCATTCGTTACTTTGATAATTTGATATGTGGGTGGACCGGTGCTTGGGTATTGTCCTTACTTGGACATGCCTCCCACTTATGATTAACCCCTCTCGCAAGCATCCGCAACTACGAACCTAACCATAGCATGAAATATATGGATCCAAATCAGCCCCTTACGAAGCAATGCATAAACTAGGGTTTAAGATTCTGTCACTCTAGCAACCCATCATCTACTTATTACTTCCCAATGCTTTCCCCTATGCCCAAATCATGGTGAAGTGTCATGTAGTCGACGTTCACATAACACCACTAGAGGAGAGACAACATACATCTCATCATAATATCAAATGAATACCAAATTCAGATTTAGAAACATTATAACCAAGCACTCTAGGAGGCCTCCTACGCTATCAGACTCATGAGCCATCGGATTTTGTACTATAGACGTCGCTGGCCGTCCGATTCACTCTCATTCCCGTCATCCCGCAAAAGTCACCGCAATCTGGGCCAGATGTCGAAAGGGGATGCTACTCAGGTAGCATTTTTCAAGGCCTGTGGCTAACCAGGCTCGTAGTGGGCTGGTGTGTGCAACTCCTTCCCCTCCCCTTGCTGGCGAAGCGGCAGCGCTCCTCTCGATCCTTCATGGTGGCGGCAACGTCCAACCACACTAATCCGCTGGTCCACAAGTCAAAGTCAAATCAGGTCAAAGAAACGCGAGAGACACGATGCGTTCACCATCTTCCCTCTTCCCGCACCTCCTTCGCCTCCTCCAGTGGAGGGATCACGTGTGTGAGGTCCCCCGAGATCCTTTGCGGGCGTGGTGGCGGTTCTCTGTTTCGGCCACCAAGGATGCTGGGGTGGGCGGTGGGGTGGCGGTGCAGAGTGGCGGTGGCTGCAGTACGGGCGAGACGGGCCGGCGGCCGGACGGGAGGATCACTTGGGCGCCACTATGCAGTTGAAAGAAAAAATAGTGGTCGGGCTACCTTCCGTTTGATTGGATTCGATCCAAAATTGTCCTTTTCTTTTCAAGCTACGAGTAGATGTATTTGGAATTGGAAACAGATCTCGTGATTACTTGATTTTTTTTATCTAATTTGGCTTGTTTGCCTGCTTCAGTGACTACATGATTCGTTGCTCGGCGGAGACCACCATTGCGGTTGTGCACAACACGAATGGCTTCTGGTTCTCATCCATGGGGATGCGGCCAGAGGGGAGCTCCTCGCAGGATGTGGTGACAACTGAAATAAATTGCACTAGTTCATGTTGTCGACAGTGAAGAAAAATAAACTACATGTTTTACTGGATGAGATTGTTGTGCACTTGTTCGATGGAATGCCAAACACAGGTGATGGCCTATTTGTGGTTCTTCTTCTAAACTTCATTTGTAGAAGTTGCAGAAAAAAATGAGTTTAATTGTTGCTCTGAGCATTCCATTGACTCATGTGTTTCCAAAAGGAGAGCAAGAAAATTTCTAAAAGAAACGACATTGTCGAAGCGGTATATACGCTGTAAAGTTGCAGAGATAGAATTTTTTACCTTGCACCTCATGTTATTTCTACAAATACATCTTAAAGGTATTACTCCCATCTTATCAAAAGTTACAACTCGCTTATCACACTTGTGTAAAGATTCACATTCATAATTTTTTGCTTGACGTGTCGTAAGTGTTACATGGTATTGTCTTGAGCATTCCAAGCGGCAACACTTCATGTTTGTAGTTTCGAAGACATTTCATGTTTGTTCGTATTATTATAGTTTTTCATGTTTTCGTTAATTGAATTCCATGTGTTTTGATGGAGTAGACTTGCATTTGTACATAAAAAATAGACCTTAAATGTTCGCCCCGGCTAATTTCAGTTCCTGGATCTGCCACTATCCTGCACCAGCCGACATACCCAACGACCTCACGAGCCCGCAAGTATTACGCCCCCATTTCTCACTCAACGGCTCCCCCCAATAGTTCTTTTCATATGTGCTTTAGTTGCAACAATTGAATTGCCATTTGATCTACGTAATGCTTGGCACTCCATATAAACTGATTTTATGTAGTTTTCTCTTGACCAACCAGTGCATGAGGATGCGAGCAAAATGAGGAATATGTATAAAGACTATTTGAATATTAATTTTTTGGGGGAGGGGTCTAATGATAGTTCACTTTCCTAGTTTGCAGAGCAGAAAATGTTCTAAACAAAATTCATATGGTGCAAATTATCTGTGTTGCATCCTTCTGCCACCTTGAGGGTGCTTTTCGTCAGAGGAAACAAGAGTTAGGTTTGCTATCATGGAGTTATCTATCAGCCTTAATTTTTTTTACTACACTTGGCCTTACTAATACTATTATTTATCTGGAAGCTAATTAGTCCTAATAAGGCTAAATGGCTAATATCTAATCAAAGCTTCAACCTAAGATATAGTAGGATTTGGGCCTAAATTACAAGTTGGAAGAGACTCAAACTCTAAATAGACTGCTCAAGACCATTGGGCATTGATTGGCGAGTAATGGCACAATATGTAGATATAAAGAATGCTAAAAAGAGCTCTGCCATCTTCTATGTAAAAATTGGTGAAGTTCTTATATTTTACCTAAGTTCCTATTTTCTTATGTTTGGTGCCTTCAAATTTTCCACCTATCTGTTGTTGGTTAGGTCAGACCATATGCTTCTCATGGCATGCCCACTCGAAATCCCTCCAATCCAAATCAAATTACCACATATGCTCATTATTTTGCCAAATCCATTTTTATACTTTGTGACCCCTTTAAATTTTTTCATATGGGTCATAGGTACTGATTGAAGTACTACTTGTTATTTCAAAAAAAAAACATGTGTGAATCATCTTAATTTGACATATCTTAGGGTTACTTAGTTCATATTTCAGTTTTGTAACTATTGCCGATGTGTATTTATAGTAATACCTATCATTTTATTGTCAAAATGGACGGGCATGGCAACGCACGCCATCATGATCTAGTGATTACTTATAACAAGACTTCTTCCATGTCCTCAGGAACAAATGTAACTACTCACAAAGCATATTCATGTTCATAATTAGAGGAGTATTAATAAGCATTAAGGATCTGAACATATGATCTTCCACCGAATAAACCAACTAGCATCAACTACAAGGAGTAATCAACACCACTAGCAAACCACATGTACCAATCTGAGGTTTTGAGACAAAGACCGGATACAAGAGATGAACTAGAGTTTGAGAGGATATGGTGCTAGTGAAGATGTTGATGGAGATTGAACCCCTCTCGATGAGAGGATCCATGGTGATGACGATGGCGATGATTTCCCCCTCCCGGAGGGATGTTTCCCCGGCAGAACAGCACCGCCGGAGCCCTAGATTGGCCTTGCCTAGGTTCCGCCTCGAGACGGCGACGCTTCGTCCTGAAAACTTCTCTCTGATTTTTTTCAGGGCAAAAGACACCATATAGCAGAAGATGGACGTCGGGGGCCTGCTAGGGGGCCCACGAGGTAGGGGGCGCGCGCCCTGGGGGGTAGGGCGCGCCCCCCACCCTCGTGGCTGACTGGTGGCCCCCCTCTGGTGCTTTGTTCGCCCAATATTTTAAATATATTTCAAAACTGATCTCCGTGAAGTTTCAGGACTTTTGGAGTTGTGCAGAATAGGTCTCTAATATTTGCTCATTTTCTAGTTCAGAATTCCAACTGCCGGCATTCTCCCTCTTCATGTAAACCTTATAAAATAAGAGAGAAAAGGCATAAGTATCGTGATATAACGTGTAATAACAGTCCATAATGCAATAAATATTGATATAAAAACATGATGCAAAATGGGCGTATCAAGGACATGCTCGGGTGTTGAAGAGAAGTCAATGGGTGTTTGAGCTATGCTTTTACATACGCTATTTTTATCTACTGCAGCACGAGACGGAAGTTGGTGTGTGTGCGCAATGTTTTTGGGTCTTTTTCTTGTAACAAATTCTTTACATGTTGCTCGCCTGAGCTTTTTATGTTCTTAAAACAAAAAAATCTTTATTTCGCTTACAAAAAATAGAAAATATTTTTTGCTTAAATTATCTATGTTGCAACATTTTATCATGATTTTATTATATTAAATAGTGATTCATTTCATATGCACAAAATATGCTGCTTCTGCTTATTTGGAGTGTTGCGGTCATTTTTTTTTGCAAAATTTGTTGAACAAAGAAAAAGTTGTATGTTGCATAGGTACAAAAAATGCATCAGACTTTAGTAGGATCGTTTGATGAAAACCATTTGGAAACAATGTAAATTGTCAATGATGTGAATACAATTGCAACCAATTATAAGAGGGGAGCTCGCCTAGTGGCACACTTGTATGTTAGTTGAGGCATCTTGAAGATTTTAAAAAATAGAAAAAAAATTGTGGGATACAACGTAAACAACCACTATAAGGGTTATGTGTAACATTTTCCCTAATTTCATGTGCAAGTTGGCTCATACTTCAGTCTAGGGAT
>NC_041381.1:143314441-143359067 GCF_002162155.2 Triticum dicoccoides
TGGAGATTGTGCATACTTGATGGGTGTGGCTAGAACTCAGTTGAGTGACGTCAATGTTACGGTGTTATGAGTGGCATGGCTACATGCTACAGTCAGTGACGAAAAATGTTGCAAGCAATGACGACAGACGCTACATTCATTGTGACTAAATGCTGCAAGCATAAATGGCGGATGATGCGACTGGTGGGACGACGTGCTACAATCGACGATGGAAGATGTTGTGCCCGGTGAGACGACATGCCGCAACCAGCAAGATAGATGCTGCAACCGGTAGAAAGATATGTTGCAAACTGTGGGACAAAATGTTGTGAGGTCTGTTGGACGGTGCTCAGTCCAGCACGAATCTTCACGCAAAGGTCTAACGGCTATGCAGTCGACTAAAACTTGGTTAAATCTCAGTAGATTGAGTTTTAACAAGCCCGGTACTTGATCTATATTCATAGTGTCGGCCACAGAGGAGAAAATAAACGATCAAATTTGAAGAAAAATAATTAAAAAAAACTATTATATATCTGTTGCTCTTTTTTTTTCAGGAATATTTCCCGCACTTCTGCATACTGTACATATTAAGCAGCCTACTCCACCAAGAAATGACCGTCTCATCTTAATCCCCCAAATAAATGAATTAATGAAATCCAAGCACACCCAGGAATGGAGCCACATGAGTCGCCCTCGTTGAATCAATCCGAGATGCTACTATCCACCCTTGCAATCTTCAATTTCTTCACACTCGCCAGGAATAGCCTGCCCAAAGAATCATTAAGGAAAATAATTATTTAAGATTTCCACAAAGATCCTCTAAAAATAAGTTTGACAAAGATGTGGAGCGCAATTTAATTTGATTCCCTGAAGTATCATCCACACGTTTTGCATCACTGGTCGATAGTTCAAACTCAAGTCTGTGGAATTATTGTGAGATGGAAGAACTGATAAGTCTGAAATTCAGAATGAAGCCAAATAGACGTACGCCCACGGCAGGTCGCCGGCCATCAACCAGTCCCCCTCCTGGTCTTGATAAGTGACAACATGGCGAGCCTGCTTCTCCCCAAGAACCACTCGGTGATCACGGCCGATAGTATCCGGATCTAGATTGAACAAACAAACTAAATATCAGAGAAGAAGTAGTACATGATCGATGGTCAGACAGTTAAATTTTGTTGTGATGACTTATATGAATGCTAGTCGCGTACGTATGATGGAGGCCTTGAACATGCGGCCTAGGATAGCGAGGAGGTCGTCGTAGCCGTCCAGCAGCAGCAGATCCAGCTTCCGGCCGATGGGGACGCCCTCCATGTACACCTTCACAAACAGCAACTGCTGCCCATGGCTGCCGCCGCCGCCGCCTGTCTCATACGCCGGACCCGCCGTTGTTGTCAGGGCGCTCCTAAGAAGACGGCAGGTTGGATGCGTCGGTTTATGTGCAGAGAGCCAGAGATCGACCGATGCAAAATGATGAACAAGAAGTTTAATTTCTGAGATAAAATCACGAGCCTGCAGAGACCTTGGAGTGGAAGCGGAGACGCCGTCAGCTGCGTGGAAGGAGGAGGAGCACGACCGCAGGCTGAGCCCGAGGTGAAGGTCCGTGCTTAGGCCCCTGTCGATCGCCGGCCGGTAGAAGGACGAGGCCGTGGAGACCGTCGCCCGCGGCCCGCCGGCGCCACAGCTGTCCATGGAAGAAGAGGGGGCGGACGAGGACGGCTCCCTCGCCGCCTTGCACTCCATCAGACGAGAGTAGAGAGAGAGAGGGGAGAGGTGGCAGAAGAGAAGGGCGAGATTTATATGAGCGTGTGTACGAATGAAGGTGGATTTAGCAGTGACCGTGCGTGACTTTTTCTTCTTTCTTTTCGTTTCTTTGCGTCCGTGATCTAGGCAGGACTTCACGTGACGGTGGAGAATGTCGGGTCGTTACGGTGTGCACTCGAGTGCACGGCAACGTGACCGGCCACCGCCGAGATCTCCTGTGAGCGTACCCTGCTGGCCCCGTTGCCGTTGCCATTCGTCAACTCATCACCCTGCAGGCTCCACCAACCAACACGTTGGTCCTCGTCCCTTTCTGACAGCACCAACTACACTCAGGGAGTCATGGGCATGACTCTCGAATCGATTTTTCCGACCATTGGCGATTTGGGGTGGAGGGTAATGAAACAGGCTCCAGTTAGCACCATGAATTAGAGAAAAGTGGAAACTTAAGAGACGACGCAACCAAGTGCTCGTACACACGTTTAACGTCGGTGCATGGATCACACGTACCTGCACTATTTGAATAGGTCCACCCTCATACACGGTACTTTTTTCGTCCCAAGATAAGTACCCCCTCGGTAAACTAACATAAGAGCGTTTAGGTCATTACTTTAGTGTTCTAAGCGCTCTTATATTAATTTACAGAGGGAGTATTATAATTTTAAAACGAGGAAGTAGTATATTTTTTTAGAGAAAAGGCGATAGCCCGATTTTATAAATAAAGCCACCAGGCAGCGTCACAACCAAATCAAGGATACACAAGAGTTTAACAGAATCGAATAAGAAGTACGGGTACAAGGCAACCAGCCTATCATGGCACGCAGCCCAGTCGAACCAACATCCAAGCCACTAAGGAAGCGTCCGCCTAGAGAGCCGCAACAGGGAAGAAGTCGTAGATTTCATTTTGGATAGCATATCGTCGAAAGCCTCTAGGTCCCCATCCTTAGTCAATGATCTCCACTGCTGCAAAAAGACATTGACTTTGAATAAGCAACTGACTGGGTTAGTAGGGAAAATGTGTTCAATAGTGAACTTGTTCCTAGTAGTCCATAGAGCCCAACAAGTCGCAGCCCAGCCCACCATGAAAACCCTCTTAGAACGACCAGCTAGGGTCTTGATGTACTGCCGCAAATCCACAAAGGAGGAAGGGTTCCAATTAACCCCAAGCCAAAGTCTAATGCAGCTCCAAACTAATTTAGCCAACGAGCAGTGGAAAAAGATATGATCAGTATTCTCCAGGGTACCGCAGAGCTGGCAGAAGTCCGAGCCCGGACCATTCCTCTTCTTAATCTGGTCAGCCGCTGGAAGTTTGCGACGGTGCGCTTGCCAGAGGAAGATTTTGATCTTGGGAGGGATACGGGCAGACCAAATGTACTTAAACTTATCAGTGCGGGTACCAACGATGAGTTTTGAATATGCCGACTTTACCGAAAAATGCCCCGAAGAGGTGTGGGGCCAAGCAACGGAGTCCTCTTCCTCCGAGAGCAGGGGGAAGCAGGCAATAGGGCGGTGCCAATCTTCCAACTCTACAGGGGAAAGAGAGCGCCGGAAATCTAAAACCCAGCCTTGAGCCGAGAGCTCAAAGATTGAGATCTCAGGATCAGCACAGAACGAAAACAGAGTCGGGTGGGCCACCGCCAACCTGGTGTCCCCAACCCACCAGTCTAACCAAAAACGCGTGGATTTACCATTACGGACAACGAACTTCACAAGGGACTGGAAAGCCGGCCTAATGCTGACCAGCTGACGCCAAAATTGAGAGCCACCATAGGCAGGAGCGAACTTAGGGCTGGAGGAGGGGAAATATTTCGCTTTGAGAATATTAAGCCAGGCGGGGCGGTCGTCGAGGAACATAATCTTCCACCACCATTTAAGCAAAAGGCATTATTCATAATTCTGGTGTTAATGATACCAAGGCCTCCCATGTTCTTGGGTCTACAGATGAGAGCCCACTTAACCATCCTATACTTGTGTTTATTATCAGCAGAATTCCAGAAGAAGGCACCCCTGTGCTTATCGAAGCCCGAGTGTGTCCCTTCGTACAGCAGGTAGAATCCCATGAGAAACATCGGGAGCGAGGAGAGGCAGGAGTTGGTGAGGGCAACCTGATGAGGACATCAATACCATTGTTACACCCACAGCCCCTGCTGCTATACATACTAGACCAATTACTAGAGCTCGCGCACGCCATCTAAATTACCAGGTACTTTCATTTCTTGGTAATGATTCTAATGTTCATGAGAATATGATGCTGCCTAAATTGGATACATTTGTTTTGCTTACAAATGAAGGGCCTAGCTTGGAGAAGGATGAACATTGGAGCAAGAACAAGCATGGAGATGATGGCACACGCAAGGGGAACAAGAACGGAGTTACAAGTGATGATTTCAGATCTTTGAAGCCACCATAACGAGTGCATGAAGCCTTGGACAAAATATACAAGATGTCACTTCATAAATTTCGTCCAGAGGCTATTATAGGTGCTGCGTCACCTTTTTATTGGGCCAGGCCCATGTAATTTCGAAATACATAAGTATAGGCTATTTTTAGAGTCCGTATGTGTGGGGAAACAAGAGATAGGGTTGATTTCGGACCCCTCCACCAAGGGCCACGAAATTCCCCCTCTCTTCCTCCATATATACAGCCCTTAGGGCACCGTTTAGACTTTGGATTTTGTTTAGATTAAAGTTTGCCATAGCTGCAACTTCGCGTACTTCGTTTGTGTTCAACGACCAGACAAAGGCGTCACAGAACCCCACCTTGATCAATAAAGCTTTCATCTTATATTCTCAATATCCAGATTGCAATCTCAGTTTCTTGCTTGTTCTTCGTTTGCTCGCAGGAAACAGACACTCGTGGTCAAGTTGATCGTGCTCCGGTGTGGTCAATAACCTCTCGGAGTTGGTTTAGCGATTGCTAAGGCGCGACGTCCTCGCACGTTCGTAGTCAGATCGTCAAAGTCGACTTCCACCAAAGCGATATCCATCATCTCATCGAAAGACGGGACACCTTTGCCTCTATCACAATCTTACCCACCTGGGAATTGTACCGGCCTCGCCACGGCAGAACTCTATTGCCAACTTTAGTCACAGCCGGGGCAAAGTCCTTAGCCAATAGTTTAAGAGGGGAAATGGGTAAGCCTAGATATTTAAGAGGGAATGACCCGAGCGAGCAGTTCAGAAGGTGGGCTACCCACCGCGCCTCCTCCGCAGGTACCCCCGTCACAATAGCCTCGCTCTTAGAGAAGTTGATTTTAAGGCCCAATAAAGCTTCAAAGCAGAGAAGAAGAAATTTCAGATTTGTGATGGACGAGTCATTGAGTTCAACCATAATGATGGTGTCGTCCGCATATTGTAAGTGAGAGATGCCATTCGGAATGAGATGAGAGCTAACAGGCGAAATGTGGCCAGCCGCCGCAGCATGAGAGAGAATGTGGGAAAGAGCATCAAGCACAAAGTTAAAAAGCAAAGGGGACGCCGGATCCCCTTGTCTCAAACCCCTACCATTGGCGAAGAAATTACTGGTCTGACCGTTTACAGCCACTGCCGTATGTCCCCCAGTGACAAGTTGCATCAGGCGGTGAACCACCGAACTATCAAAGCCCTTGGCCAGCAAAACTTGATGCAGAAAATTCCAGCTCATCGAATCATACGCCTTTTCAAAATCGATCTTGAGAACCAAAGCCTTGGTGTTCTTGGTACGAAGGTCATGGAGTATTTCGTGAAGGCAAAGCACCCCGTCCAAGATGAATCTCCCCTTAATGAACGCAGATTGGAAAGGGATAATGACCCGATGAGCGATCGGAGAAACCTTAACAGCCATACCCTTGGCAGGGATCTTAGCAAAGTTGTTAATGAGAGCAATAGGCCTAAATTGGGAAATTATGTCAGCGCCTTTGACTTTAGGGATGAGGGTAAGAACTGTGTAGTTAAGTCTCGAGATATCTATAGTGCCCAACCAAAAACCTTGTGTAATAGCCAAGATTAGGCCTTTTAGTTGAGGCCAAAATTGCCGGAAAAAAGGAATGGAGAAGCCGTCAGGGCCTGAGGCCGCATTATAATTGGCAGAACAAATCATCTCAAAAATTTCCTCCTCCGTAGGGGGGATCAGAAGGCTTTCATTGTCAACGGTCGAGAGTTGATCACACGGAGGCCAGAAGGACGCAACCAACTTAAAGCCTAGATCAGGTTTAGTCGCTAGAAGGTTAGAGAAAAAAGACACCACATGTCGCATAATCACCGGAGGGTCAGAAGTCCTTACACTGTCAATAATAAGGCTATCAATAAAGCATCTCCGCCATCTACCATTAGCAATAGCAAAGAAATAAGCCGTGGGCAAATCCCCCTTAAGGGTCCAGTTGATAGTACCGCATTGTTTCTAGTAAACTTCCTCCTGCCTATGAATGCCCAACAACGCCTCTTCTAAACCATACCAAGCATGCCATTCATCTGAGGACAACCCAGCTAAATCTGCATGTTTGTCCAAAACGCCAATTTGAGCCACCAGCCTTGCTTTGTCACGCCTTGACTCAGCAAAGTGGTTTTTGGACCAACCTCTAAGGAATCTACGCAGGAAATAGGAGCATTGATGCCAGTCGTCCATCGGGCCAAAAGAACGACGAGTAGAAGAAAGGAAAGCCAAATTTTTTTGAGCCACCAAGTCATTGAAGCCCTCGACTTGCAGCCAGGAGGCATCAAACTGAAACCTCGAGACACCCATAGACCGCGTTCATCATCTAGAAGTAGGAGGGTGTGATCGGAACCAACACAGGCAAGGGCCTTAAGACTAGCACGAGGGAATAAACGGTCCCATCTAGGGCAGACAAAAACTCTATCAAGGACAGAGCGGATGGGGGGGGGGGTTGATGGTTAGACCAAGTGTACCGGGCTCCGACCCTAGGGATCTCACAAATAGCCGTGTCCCTAATGAAAGCATTGAAAGCATCAGCCAAGGGCCACGAGAAGTTAGGAGAACTCTTGTCGGAGGGAAACCTAAGCAAATTAAAATCACCCCCAATCAACAGGGGCAGCTGGCAAGATTCAATCTTAATACTAAGTTCATCCAAAAAAGCATAAGACATCGCATGATCAGCCGGACCATAAACCACCAAAATTTCCACCAAGGAGTTGAGAGAACGAATAGATACCACCGTGCTAGCCCAGAAGATGCCATGATCAAAAGCCACAAAATCGAAAGTATCTTTTTTGGAGCCAAGCAAAAATCCACTCGAATGCCCAGCCAAGGCCACAAAATTCCAATGAAATCTATCTATCCCAGCAATTGCCGATAATTCGCTAGCGGAAAAGGAAGGTTTGAAGGTCTCAACCAGGCCAATAAAATCTACATTCTCAGATCGAACTAAGTCCTTAAGTTGGTCTCTGTGCCCCCTAGCGCAGAAACCTCTAATGTTCCAGAATAATGCCTTCATTTATATGACAAGTTTTTGATACGGAGACTCGACCTGCTCGGGGCCATGCATGATTTTGAGCGCTTACCTACCCCACGTTTAGGAGCCACCGAGGGAGCATGACTCCTGTAATCTCCCCCACATCCCCACCGGCCACAACCAGTGGGGCACCCGAGCCCACCCTAGCCTCCTTGGCTTTCGCAATATCCGCCTGGGCGATTTCATTTGCCCTAATAATACCAAGAACAGATGAAGGAGAACCCAAACTAGAGTCAAAACAGATACCCACGTCGTTTAAAATATCTAGCAAGTGATCATTAGATTGAGAAGGGAGAACTAAACGAACATGAGAGGAAATCGTGGGGGGGGAGGGGGAGGGAGGAGGGGACGAACCTGAAGGGGGCAGATCCCGAGAAGCCGCTCGACGGGCAGCCCAATCGACCACCCGCTCACCACTATTGGAAACACGGCCACTCTTGCAAGCCGTGGACGCAAGCGAACGCACCGGAACAGGGTGAGCACGACTGGGAGAAGCCGGAGCAGAGGACGGGCCCGAGGCCAAAGCCATATCAGCCTCAAGCCTGTGGCAAAGTCCAGCCGCGGATTGCCTAGAATCACTAGACGCACGGCTCTTGGCGGAGTACTTCTTGACGGAGGATTTCTTCTTTTTTTTGAGAGCCGCAGGGCCCGCCGGGGGGAGATCTTCGATGCCAGACAGGGAGGGAGAAGCGGGACGGGCCGGTAGGTTGGAGCACACCGCCGAGAAAGGCGTGCCCTTCGCCCCACCAGCAGCCGCCTCCCCCCCGCCCAGATCAGTCGCCGAGCCATGGACACCCTTGCCAGCAGGAGCGTTCTCCTTGAGCAAGTCCTGATCTTCGGGAGAGAGGCCATCCCACTCCGACCGGGTGAACCGGGGATCAGTCCCATGCATGGAATCATCGGGGCAGCCGTCCCCATCCTTGCTCTTGTCGCCATTGCCAGAGGCCGGGGCGGGGGAGGAGGAGGGGGCGACACCAGGCCCAGTGGCCCCTCCACCCGCACACGAAGTCTGAAGCCACCAGCCACGGGGAAGACATCGAGGGTGCCATGAATGCACAGGGGGTTGCTACGTCTCGAGCTTGCGTTCGATTTCCCCGAAGAGGAGAGGATGATGCAGCACAGTAGCGTAAGTATTTCCCTCAGTTTTTGAGAACCAAGGTATCAATCCAGTAGGAGACCACGCGCAAGTCCCTCGTACCTGCACAAAACGATAGCTACTCGCAACCAACACTTAGGGGTTGTCAATCCCTCCACGGTCACTTACGAGGGTGAGATCTGATAGAGATAATATTTTCTATTTTTGGTATAAGGATGCAAAGTAAAAAGTAAAAGCAAAAGCAAGTAAATAAAGTGATGGAGATTGATATGATGAGAATAGACCCGGGGGCCATAGGTTTCACTAGTGGCTTCTCTCAAGAGCATAAGTATTCTACGATGGGTGAACAAATTACTGTTGAGCAATTGACAGAATTGAGCATAGTTATGAGGTTATCTAGGCAATGATCATGTATATAGGCATCACGTCCGTGACAAGTATACCGAAATGATTCTGCATCTACTACTATTACTCCACTCATCGATCGCTATCCAGCATGCATCTAGAGTATTAAGTTAAAAACAGAGTAACGCCTTAAGCAAGATGACATGATGTAGAGGAATAAATTCATGCAATATGATAAAGACCCCATCTTGTTATCCTCGATGGCAACAATACAATACGTGCCTTGCAACCCTTTCTGTCACTGGGTAAGGTCACCGCAAGATTGAACCCGAAGCTAAGCACTTCTCCCATTGCAAGAACTACCAATCTAGTTGCCCAAACCAAACGGATAATTCGAAGAGACTTGCAAAGATAACTTAATCATACATAAAAGAATTCAGAGAAGAATCAAATATTTTCCATAGATAAGCTGGATCATAAACCCACAATTCATCGGTCTCAACAAACACACCGCAAAAAGAAGATTACATCGAATAGATCTCCACGAGAGAGGGGGAGAACATTGTATTGAGATCCAAAAAGAGAGAAGAAGCCATCTAGCTACTAACTATGGACCCGAAGGTCTGAAGTAAACTACTCACACTTCATCGAAGGGGCTATGGTGATGATGTAGAAGCCCTCCGTGGTAGATGCCCCCTCTGACGGAGCTCCGGAACAGGCCCCAAGATGGGATCTCGCAGATACAGAAAGTTGCAGCGGTGGAATTAGGTTTTTGGCTCCGTCCCTGATCTGTTGGGGGTACGTAGGTATATATAGGAGGATGGAATACGTCGGTGGAGCGTCAGGGGGCCCACGAGGTAGGGGGCGCGCCTAGGGGGGAGGGCGCGCCCCCACCCCCATGACCGCCTCTGGCACTTCTTGGAGTAGGGTCCAAGCCTCCTGGATCACGTTCGGTGAGAAGATCACGTTTCCGAAGGTTTCATTCCGTTTGGACTCCGTTTGCTATTCCGTTTCTTCGAAACACTGAAATAGGCAAAAAATAGTAATTCTGGGCTGGGCCTCCGGTTAATAGGTTAGTCCCAAAAATAATACTATAAAAGTGGAAAATAAAGCCCATTATAGTCCAAAACAATAGATAAAGTAGCATGTAGCAATCAAAAATTATAGATACATTGGAGACGTATCAGGCATCCCCAAGCTTAATTCATGCTTGTCCTCGAGTAGGTAAATGATAAAAAGAGAATTTTTGATGCAGAGTGATACTTTGGCATAATTTCAATGTAAATCTTCTTAATTGTGATATGAATATTCAGATCCGAAAGATTCAAGAAAAAAGTTCACATTGACATAAAAATATTAATACTTCAAGCACAGTAATCAAAATAATTATGTCATCTCAAAATAACATGGCCAAAGAAAGTTCATCCCTACAAAATCATATAGTTAGGCTATGCTTCATTTTCGTCACACAAAGATGTTCCCAACTTCTATACCCCTGATGACAAGCCAAGCAATTGTTTCATACTTAAATAATCTCAAACTTTTTCAACCTTCACGCAATACATGAGCATGAGCCATGGATATAGCACTATGGGTGGAATAGAATATGATGATGGGGATTGTGTGGAGAAGACAAAAAAGAGAAAGTATCACATTGACGAGGATAATCAACGGGCTATGGAGATGCCCATCAATTGATGTCAACATGAGGAGTAGGGATTGCCATGCAACGGATGCACTAGATCTATGAATGCTCAACAAAAGAAAACTAGTGGGTGTGCATCCAACTTGCTTGCTCATGAAGACCTAGGGCATTTAAGGAAGCCCATCGTAGGAATATACAAGCCAAGTTCTATAATAAAAAATTCCCACTAGTATGAAAAATACAACTTATGAGACTCACTATATGAAAAACATGGTGCTACTTTGAAGCACAATATATGAGACTCACTACATGAAGAACGAGGTGCTACTTTGAAGCACAAAATATGAGACTCACTACATGAAGAATGAGGTGCTACTTTGAAACACAAAATATGAGACTCACTACATGAAGAACATGGTGCTACTTTGAAGCACAATTGTGGAAAAAGAGATAGTAGCATTGCCCTTTTTTTTGGGCCTTCCTTTTTTTTATTTTGGCCTTTCTCTCTCTCTTTTTTTTATTTGGGCAATGCTCTAATAATGATGATCATTACACTTCTATGATTACAACATGAGGATTACAACTCGAAACTAGAACAAGGTATGACTCTATATGAATGCCTCCGGCGGTGTACCGGGATGGTGCAATGAATCAAGAGTGACATGTATGAAAAATAATGCATGGTGGCTTTGCCACAAATACGATGTCAACTACATGATCATGGAATGGCAATATGACAAAAGTAATGTATGTCATAATAATGATGAACGGAACGATGGAAAGTTGCATGGCAATATATTTCGGAATGGCTATGGAAATGCCATAATAGGTAGGTATGGCGGCTGTTTTGAGGAAGATAAAGGGAGGTTTATGTGTGATAGAGCGTATCGTATCATGGAGTTTGGATGCACCGGCAAAGTTTGCGCCAACTCTCAATGTGAGAAAGGGCAATGCACGGTACCGAAGAGGCTAGCAATGGCGGAAAGGTAAAAGTGCGTATAATCCATGGACTCAACATTAGTCAAAAGAACTCATATACTTATTGCAAAAATTTAGAAGTCATCAAAAATCAAGTACTACGCGCATGCTCCTAGGGGGATAGATTGGTAGGAAAAGACCATCGCTCGTCCCCGACCGCCACTCATAAGGATGCACAAGCCAGGTATACTTCATGCTTCAAATTTGTTACACAACTTTAACCATACGTGCATGCTACGGGACTTACAAACTTCAACACAAGTATTTCTCAAATTCACAACTATTCAACTAGCATGACTTTGATATTATTACCTCCATATCTCAAAACAATTATCAAGCATCAAACTTATCTTAGTATTCAACGCACTCAAAAGAAAGTTTCACATATCTTGAACACCAAGTATATTAACATTAAGCAAATTACCATGCTATTAACGACTCTCAAAATAATCTAAGTGAAGCATGAGAGATCAAGTTTCTTTAAAAAAAATCCACCACCATGCTCTAAAAGATCTAAGTGAAGCATTAGAGCAAAAATTATCACGCTCAAAAAGATATAAGTGAAGCACTATGGGCAAACTATCAAGCTCAAAAGATATAAGTGAAGCACATAGAGTATTCTATCAAATTTCAATTCATATATGGCTCTCTCAAATAGGTGTGTACAGCAAGGATGATTGTGGTAAACTAACAAGCAAAGACTCAAATAATACAAGACGCTCCAAGCAAAACACATATCATGTTGGTGAATAAAAATATAGCTCCAAGTAAATTACCAATGGAAGTAGACGAAAGAGGGGATGCCTTCTGGGGCATCCCCAAACTTTAACTTTTTGGTGTCCTTGGATTATCTTGGGGGTGCCTTGGGCATCCCCAAGCTTAGGCTCTTGCCACTCCTTGTTCCATAATCCATCAAAAGAATTCACCCAAAACTTGAAAACTTCACAACACAAAACTCAATAGAAATCTCGTGAGCTCCGTTAGAGAAAGAAAACAAAAGACTACTTTAAGGTACTGTAATTAACTCATTACTTATTTATATTGGTGTTAAACCTACTGTATTCCAACTTTTCTATGGATCATAAACTATTTTACTAACCATAGATTCATCAAAATAAGCAAACAACACACGCAAAACAGAATCTGTCAAAAACAGAACAATCCGTAGTAATCTGTAACTAACGCAAACTTTTGGAACCCAAAAAATTCTACCAAAATTAGAAGACCTGTACAATTTGTTTAATGATCAGAAGCAAAAAAAAATAAATGCAAAATCACGTTCCTGTGATTTATTGAATTTTTTCTCGTGAGCGCAAAGTTTCTGTTTTTCAGCAGAATCAAATCAACTATCATCCAAGAAGATCCAATAGGTCCAATTTGGCACAAACACTAATTAAAAGATAAAACCACATCTAAACAGAGCTAGATGGATTATTTATTCCTAAACAGAACCAAAAACAAAAAACACAAAATAAAATTGGGTTGCCTCCCAACAATCACTATCTTTTAACGCCCCTAGCTAGGCATAAAAGCAAGGATAGATCTAGGTATTACTATCTTTAATTTTCAATTTTTTAGCGGAATCATGCTCGAATCCGGGTGGTTCTTGCCGCTTCCCTTCATACTCGAAAATTTTTAGATCTAAAGAATCCAACCGCTTATTACAAAGAGTAATCAACATATTCATGCGGTGAAGATTTTCGCTAACACTTTTAAGAGGCTCAAGATACTTTTGTAAAAATTTTGTTACTTCGCAAATCTTCTCAAACACTTGGGTTTCTTCCTAGGTAGGATGAGATCCTCCCTTTTGGGGTAGTGTTCCCACTATTCCCTCTATAATTTCATGCACAATATTGGGATCAATTTCAATAAAATTTCCCTTGGCAATGCAATCCAAGAGTTGTCTATGCGTCATATTTAACCCAACATAAAAATTGCGAAGAAGGATTCTAAAGTTCACCTCTAGGGTGCACTTACGATAAGATTCCATCATCCTATGCCAAACATCCTTTAAATTTTCTCCTTGCCGTTGCTTGAAGTGAAGAACTTCAAACTCAGGAGACATAGGTGCGGATAAGGAATTCGACATAGCGACAAGCAAGCAAACTAACACATGAGCAAACAAAAGGCGAAGGGAAAAAGAGGAGGAGATTGGGAAAGAGAGGGCGAATAAAACGGCAAGGGTGAAGTAGGGGAGAGGAAAATGAGAGGAAAATGGCAAATAATGTAATGCGAGAGATAGGGATTGTGATGGGTACTTGGTATGTTGACTTTTGCGTAAGCCTGCGTAAGCCTCCCCGGCAACGGCGCCAGAAATTCTTCTTGCTACGTATCGAGCTTGCGTTGGATTTCCCCGAAGAGGAGAGGATGATGCAACACAGTAGCGTAAGTATTTCTCTCAGTTTTTGAGAACCAAGGTATCAATCCAGTAGGAGACCACACGCAAGTCCCTCGTACCTGCACAAAACGATAGCTACTCGCAACCAACGCTTAGGGGTTGTCAATCCCTTCACGGTCACTTACGAGGGTGAGATCTGATAGATATAATATTTTTGGTATTTTTGGTATAAAGATGCAAAGTAAAAAGTAAAAGCAAAAGCAAGTAAATAAAGTGATGGAGATTGATATGATGAGAATAGACCCGGGGGCCATAGGTTTCACTAGTGGCTTCTCTCAAGAGCATAAGTATTCTACGGTGGGTGAACAAATTACTGTTGAGCAATTGACAGAATTGAGCATAGTTTTGAGGTTATCTAGGCAATGATCATGTATATAGGCATCATGTCTGTGACAAGTAGACCGAAATGATTCTGCATCTACTACTATTACTCCACTCATCGACCGCTATCCAGCATGCATCTAGAGTATTAAGTTAAAAACAGAGTAACGCCTTAAGCAAGATGACATGATGTAGAGGAATAAATTCATGCAATATGATAAATACCCCATCTTGTTATCCTCGATGGCAACAATACAATACGTGCCTTGCAACCCTTTCTGTCACTGGGTAAGGTCACCGCAAGATTGAACCCAAAGCTAAGCACTTCTCCCATTGCAAGAACTACCAATCTAGTTGGCCAAACCAAACGGATAATTCGAAGAGACTTGCAAAGATAACTTAATCATACATAAAATAATTCAGAGAAGAATCAAATATTTTCCATAGATAAGCTGGATCATAAACCCACAATTCATCGGTCTCAACAAACACACCGGAAAAAGACGATTACATCGAATAGATCTCCACGAGAGAGGGGGAGAACATTGTATTGAGATCCAAAAAGAGAGAAGAAGCCATCTAGCTAGTGACTATGGACCCGAAGGTCTGAAGTAAACTACTCACACTTCATCGGAGGGGCTATGGTGATGATGTAGAAGCCCTCTATGGTAGATGCCCCCTCCGGCGGAGCTCCGGAACAGGCCCCAAGATGGGATCTCTCGGATACAGAAAGTTGCGGCGATGGAATTAGGTGTTTGGCTCCGTCCCCGATCTGTTGGGGGTACGTAGGTATATATAGGAGGAAGGAGTACGTCGGTGGAGCGTTAGGGGGCCCACGAGGTAGGGGGGCGCGCCCAGGGGGGAGGGCGCGCCCCCCCACCCTCGTGATCGCCTCTGGCACTTCTTGGAGTAGGGTCCAAGTCTCCTAGATCACGTTCGGTGAGAAGATCACGTTTCCGAAGGTTTCATTCCGTTTGGACTCCGTTTGATATTCCGTTTCTTCGAAACACTAAAATAGGCAAAAAACAGCAATTCTGGGCTGGGCCTCCGGTTAATAGGTTAGTCCCAAAATAATATAAATGTGGAAAATAAAGCCCATTATAGTCCAAAACAATAGATAAAGTAGCATGGAGCAATAAAAAATTATAGATACGTTGGAGACGTATCAGGGGTCCACGCACCAGACCCGAAGCCGGCCCGGCCCCAGGATCGCCAGCGAGTCTTGGTCAACTTCAATAGGTTTATCGATGAGAACTCCGAAAGCCAACAGGAAGGTCGTGGTGCGCATGCTCGGAGGGACATCTTGAACCAACACCCACACATCAGTCAGGGAAGAGATTGCCTTGGATCCGTTAGATGCAGCTTTGACTGATACCACGAGATGGTTCAGAGGCAGCGTAAAGCTAGAGCAAGAGGAGATCATCCGGAGGCTCTCTTTAGAGGGGAAAGTCGCAGCAAATTCAAATCTGAGAGCTAGCGGATTTGCCAATCCCATCCACCCTCATCCCATAACTTAAGCTCATTGAGAAGGATCTGGGGAGAGATACATTTAGCTTGGATGGAAATAATGCCAACATTGGAATGGGAGGGGATGGGAGCAGCCTCAGGGATCCCCCTATCTAGAGCGAAGAAAGAACATCCAGGGAGACCGGTGCCATAATGAACAAACGCGGGAGGCTTGAGACGATTCTGACAGTCCACTGTTAGGTGTCCGTCCTCCCTGCAGATGAGGCAGAAAGGAGGGTTTTCACAGCGCGATTGGAAATGGCCAGGGCGATGACACGCAAAGCAAGTGAGGATGGGGTTGGAAACAAGGTTGTCAGAATCGCGATTCTATTGAACGATTCTACGACTTTACGATCCAAACTAACCCCTCTGATTCTACGATTTTACTCTCTAGAATCTACGTTTCTATGATCCTGCTAGTGAAGATTCTATGATTTAAGATCCAACAATTGGAGCTCCGATTCGATTCAGAATCACGATTCTGACAACCTTGGTTGGAAACTTGGGGTTGTGGAGGGATGCGACCAGCGCCACGAGGAGGAGGAAGGAGGCCATCCCCAGCCGCAGCAGGCCCAGATCCGGAGCCCCGCCCCACCACGGGGTCGACAGGGCGCCGAGCCAGAGCCCCCGACGCGCCTCGGGGGAAGAAGCGGGACGGCCCACCCCCAGCCGGAGCCCGCACCGGAGCGCCGCCCCGGGGAGCAGCACCCAGCAGAGGGGACGCCAGGGCAGGCCCTGACGAGCCCTTCCTACTGGCCGCCGCCGCCGCCTCCCAGGGGTCGGCCAAAACCGAAGGAGCACCAGACGCAGGGGGGAGAGGCGCCGACAGGCCCGACCCAGAGGCTCGGGGAGACACGCCAGCGGACGCCGCCGCCGACCCCGCCTCCGGGGCGAGCGAGGCCCGAAGCTTCGCGCGAAGAGCCGCCTCATACTCCAGATCCGCGTCCAGATCACCAGAACCACCACGACTCCGCTTCTGCCCGAAGACCGCCTCGCTGGAGGACGCACGGGAGTGGTCCATCGCCGCCACCACCCCAAAGGAGATCGGACGAAGCGCCGGATGGAGAGACGGTGGCGGAACAAATCTGAGGAAGAGGCCGGAAACCCTATAAATGGGGGAACCGCACCCCTCCGAATCCATAAGTACCCCGCCCGAGCCAGACCTGGATCGGTACACGGCCTTACAGGAGAGGTGGGCTGGACCTGGGCCGCCCGCAGCCCAGGAGCCAAAGAAGGAAGGGGGTGATTATTAATTTTCTTATATACTTATTGTAATATAGCGACCTATATTAGAGGACGGAGGTAGTATTATAGCCATCTCAGGATGACTGTTTTTGTTCTCCGGTTCGCTACAGCAGCACATCGGTCATCATCACTCATCAATAGATTTGGTTGGGCGGTCAAAGCAGAGAGGAGCAACACTGATTTTGTTTTTTTGTTTTTTGCGGGTAGAGGAGCAACACTGCTAATTAGCCGTAGACTTTGTTAGCTAATTGATCGGATCAGATCAGATCGGAGAAGACGAGAGCATGCCCTGCATGTTGTCGATATGCATCGCCTCCGTCCACACATATGAAAGTGGACACAAATAATTCGTCATCCTCAATTATTGACAGATCCCTGAATCTTGATCTTTATAATTCAAGGAGCCATTTATTTCAAGAACTAGATGATTCCCCGCGCGTTGCTGCGGGAATTTATAGTAGCAATATGCATCATCAATGTTTATGTCTTGAGTAATAGTAGTTAAAATCAAAATGTGATAGTATTTAGGGGAGGACGAAAGGCAAATCAGCACCGTGTCCGAGCCGCTGTAGGAAAGAAGACCAACAGCCATAGCCGGAGGAGCCCACAACAACGGGACTGCTGCATGAGATAATCCCGGAGAGTCACTGGAGGGGAGGGGTATCGGCGGTCGTGCCGAAGCCCGAGCGCCATCGCAGGTGAGGGGGACCGGCGGTCGTGCAGGAAATTGAGAGTAGTCAGTAGTGGGAGGCAGGGCGGACGGGCGTTCATGCTGGAGGAAAGGAGTCGTCGGATCCAAGCGGACAGGCAGACACTCAAAGCAGAGATCGCCGCCACACCCTTCTCGGAAGGGATTGGTTTTTTCTTTCTAGATGGAGAGAGGGATCGATGGGTTGAGACTTGAGAGTTGAGACTCAAGGGGAAACAACACGCTCATTATATGGACATAAAGCAGAGGGCCCAGGTGAGAGACGAAAGGCCTATGGCATAGTGGATGGAAAAAGATGGGCAGGCCCTCGTTTTGTCTTCCACGTACAATACGTGCAATGCAGCGTGGTAGAAATTATTATAGGAAGATTAATAGAGAGGCAGACCCGAAGATGGGCAGGCCCTTGTTTTGTCTTCCACGTACAATACGTGCAATGCAGCGTGTAAATTTTCACGGCAAAATGACTTTCGTGGTATTCTGAATGGATAAAAGCATAACTGATACACTGTATTAAACTTACTATTCACACAGTTTGCACTTGCATTTTTTGTCCTTTTTGCCAACAATACAATAGAAGTCATTTTGTCCAAAAACTTGTACACATGAGTAATACACTAGACAAAGTTTCATATTTTTTGTACTTTTAATTAGTATTTTTCCCTAATCGGGTGCGCCTAGGCACAAGTCCCAAAAATTCGCATTGTTGTTTATTTTACATATGTTGTAAACTTGTAACATTGCAAGGTTTCTTTTGCAAACTAAATCTCCCTAGTTTTTAAAATTATTGTTGTTTTCAATAAAGTAAGTGATGTGCCAAAGTTGCGATTATAGTTTAGACAGACCGACAACCAAACCGGTGGATAATCGAACTAATTTTATTTTAGAAGTGACAATTGGCTAAATGAATACACATAATATTGAATGTGATCAATTAATAAGTTGGCATTGGGCCTTTGGCGTGTGATGGGTCAAATTCAGGGGTTCGATTCTTAGTTGGTAGGACTACATCATTATTCAAATGTAGATATATGTATCTTATAAAACCAGACAAGGCGCCTATTTAGATTTATTTTTTTTAGAAACTTTCAATCTATTCATCTTCGAGAGTACAAAAAACAACAGAGGTAATAAAAATTACAATCATGTCTGCGGACCACATAGCGACGACTACAAGCACTAGAGCGAGCCGAAGACGCGCCGTCGTGATCACCCCGTCGTCATTGGAGTCGGGCAAACTTCGTTGTAGTAGATAGTCCAATAATCGTCATGCTAAGGCCCTTTGTCGGTGTCAAAACTGGCAGATCTTGGGTAGGGGATCCCGAACTGTGCGTCTAAGGTCGATGGTAACATGAGACGGGAGACACGATGTTTACCCAGGTTCGGGCCCTCTCTATGGAGGTAATACCCTACTTTATACTTGATTGATCTTGATGAATATGAGTATTACAAGAGTTGATCTACCACGAGATCGTAATGGCTAAACCCTAGAAGTCTAGCCTATATGATTATGATTGTTGTTGCCTCTACGGACTAAACCCTCTGGTTTATATAGACACCGAAGGGGGCTAGGGTTACACAAAGTCGGTTACAGAGAAAGGAATCTACATATCCGAATCGCCAAACTTGCCATCCACGCAAAGGAGAGTCCCATCCGGACATGTGAAGAAGTCTTCAGTCTTGTATCTTCATAGTTCAACAGTCCGGCCCACGTCACATAGTCCGGACGGCGGAGGACCCCTTTATCTAGGACTCCCCCAGTAGCCCCCGAACCAGTCTTCCAATGACGATGTGTCCGACGCGTAGATTGTCTTCGGCATTGCAAGGCGGGTTCCTCCTCCACTTATTTCAAAGTACCTGCTTTAAAGAGCTGTATTCGGCTTTCCGTTTAATACCACACCCATCGGCTTTCGCACCTTCATGACTTCAGCTTCCACGTGTCGAACGAATATGAGAGGTCGGGGTATTTTTACACATACCACCCTGACCGCGTAAAAAAGACACCTATTTAAAGAGATCAGGATTTTCAGATCCATTTCATATCAAGCGAGGAATCCGCATAGCTTGCTAGGAGAAACCATTCCAACATGGCTAGCGCTCCCAATTCTTCCTCCCATCCCCACGGCTCCAGAAAAGGCGATTGGGAGAAGTGTTCCATATCCCAGAGTCAGCTGGTAGAGCTGCAAACACAGGGATTTCTTCCCCCCGCGGATCTAGTCCCCGTTCAAGCGGGATTGATTTCCTTCAACGGCGGGACTCAGGCAGAGAATCGCCCCAATCCATCCAAGGGGAACAAGTATGCTTTATTCCCTACTTTTTGAGAGGCGTCGGATTTCCAATCCATCCATTCCTCCGAGCGCTTCTGGAGTATTGTGGCCTCCAGCTGCATAATTTCACTCCTGCCTCCATCCTGCACATTGCGGGTTATGTTGCTCTCTGCGAGTTATTCCTGGGTTGCGAGCCCGATTTTGAATTATGGAAGAAGCTATTCTGCCTCGTCCCTTGTAGCCAAGGGGGATCAATATTTGAAGTTGGCGGAGCTGAGGTATGGCATATCGCCGGGACCGAGTACCTATCCGGCACGCCGAAGAAGGCATCTGACACTACTAGGAAAAGGCCTACTAGTGGCGCACCAGTTTTCCTACTAATGGCGCACTACTTGTGCGCCACTAGTACCACGCCACTAATATTTTTTACTAATGGCGCACCACTGGTGCGCCATTAGTATACCAGATACCAATGGCGCACCTGTAGTGCGCCATTAGTATGCCTAGAGGTGCGCCATTACTAGTAATGGCGCACCACATAGGAATGCGCCATTAGTAACAATTTTTTTCAATTTTTTTTTCAAAATGTTTTTTTTCCAAAAAAAACCATTTTTTTCTTAATCTCGGGTCACTATGGCTTAATCTCAGGTCAAATCACACTCCGTGGTCAAACTTCCCAAAAGGTCACCCATCCTCACACTACTCCAGCCCAAGCATACTTAACTTCAGAGTTCTATCCACCCCAGCACCAGCTCACTTCACAAGCACTTGTTGATATATCTAGCATATCAATCCTATTAAACCCTGTTGATGTTTAGGACTTTGTTCATGTTCATGAGTGTGATGAAATTTTGAAAAATTATTTTAACTTCCGTTCATATTACGTATCATATTTTGAAAAAAAATTGAAACTAATTTTTTTTCTGTTACTAGTGGCGCACCTAGCAAACGGTGCGCCAATAGTAAGTTTGAATTTTTTTGAATTTTTTTCCCTCCAGATCTTAAAAGCCCCGTAACTTTTCAAGTAGATGATTTTTCATATAAAAACTTTTTAATCCGAGTAAGTATGCAAAAGTTATGCCCATTTTACAAATTCCAGAGAGATTTTGCAAATAAAGTTGAAATTCAGATTTGTAAATTTTCCCAACAACTAGACCACATATCACATGGGAAACTTATTTTCTTTTATTTTTTTAAAAACTGAAAAGGCGGTCCACGGGGGGTAGGGGGGTGCATTCGATGGAATTTTTAGGCCAAGTTAGTAATGGCGCACCGTGGGAGTGGTGCGCCATTACTAGTTCAACTAGTAATGGCGCACCACATACACGATGTGCCATTATTAGTTTAAAAAAAATAAAAAAATTACTAGTGGCGCACCGTGGGTGTGGTGCACCATTACTAGTTTTGAAAAAAAATTAAAAAAAAATTTGAAAAAGAATTTTGAATTTTTTTTACTAGTGGCGCATCGTGGATGTGGTGCGCCATTACTAGTTTAACTAGTAATGGCGCACTATCCCCTGGTGCACCATTACTAGTTTTGATTTTTTACTAATGGCGCACCGTGTATGTGGTGCGCCATTAGTGTCCTAATGGCGCACCAACACATGGTGCACCATTAGTATATAGTAGTGGTGCAACACATGTCTGGTGCGTCATTAGTGTCCATATCATCTATAGCCCTTTTCCTAGTAGTGAAGAATGGCCTTCCGAATGGTTTTATATCGAGGACGCTGCCCTTCCGGACCCAGTCCGAATGGGTCTCCCTTAATTTTCAAGCATTCTGTTGAAGAAACGCCACAGCTGGAGCCCTCGGAGCTTCAAGGAGGAAGATATTGCAGAAGTCCGTCAGTTGACGAGCAATATAAAGATGCTCGCTCAATCCGAATTATCAATAGCTGAGGTAATGGCGACCTCCATAGTGCGAGGGGTTCAACCACTCCAATTTAGAAGGAATCCCATGTGGCACTACAATGGGGAAGATGAAGCCTCCCGCTGTGGTCGGAAATGTCCGGATACCCCCGCCGCTTTGACCAAGATACTGGCCGAACTGTACAAAGGGGAGAAAGAAGAGTTCACTCGTATTAAGCGCCGAGACGGATTCTCCATGTACAATCCTCCTAGCTGGGTGAGTTCGAATCCCACAACTCTTCTCATTCTTCTCTCTGAGTCGCTTTCTATGGACATTAATCCGTCCATTTATAACAGGAATGGTGAAAAATCACCAAGAAGCTCAAGAGCCCCGCTCCATAGCCAGAGGACCACAACCGTGACCTCGATCCCGGATTCAAAGAGGATGCAGACATATTCATGGAGCTCGAGGACGGGGTGTTCTACCAGGCGAGCCATGACGGCACGGAAGTGGCCCTCACCGTCTACTATCCCGGTCTTCTCCCGGCCTCACACGTAAGTAATCAGGAGACATCTCTTCAAAAAGAGCTTCCTCGTTATACCTCACCCACCGCACTGTCTCATGCTCTAAAGGGGAGGCGCTCGGCATGCCGTACTGCACCTGAGACGTTTCTCAAGAGAGCAGCGCCTATGTCGGGCAGGCCCTCAAAGAGGAAGGCGAATGGAAATATAGTAGAGCCTTCATCAAAGAGTTATGGTTATTAAATACACTCCTTGACTGTCACATTAAGGTGTGACATTGTCTGTTGTGTCTTTTTAGGAAGATCAATCGCCGGACTATGTCCGGGGATCCTGCCAGTCATGCCTCCACCAACCGGATTCCAGATCCTGCTTCTAGGACAGAGGATGGTGCGGGAGTGATGCCGAATTGTCCTTCTGCAGAGGATTTGGATGATGTATCCATTACGAACTCTGAAGTGGAAAGAGCCATGAATCATCGGCGCCCGTGGGCCGCACTTCGAGACCCCGAATTTTCAAAAGAGGCATTCAACGCCTTCAGCTCGACTGATGCATACATCCAAGCTGCTCAAGGTGCGCTTACCAGAGCCACTGACCAATATTTGAGAGATATGCGGGTAAGTACATATTTGTACAAATCTGATAATTATATATACAAGTAGCCCCCGAGACTTGAAACAGTTGGTACAACTGATTTAAGGATCATTGTATAATCAGGTTCTCACAGAGAAGAACAACCTGTTGTCTCAAGAGCTGGAAAAGTGTAAAACCCTGCTAGTGACCGCTACTACCGAACTGGAGAAATCCAAGAAGGCTTCGCCTGGTAATGTGTCCCTCTATCAAGAAAAAATAGAATTATATATACCAGTAGTGCTAACACTTTTGCCTATTTGATGATAGGATCATCAGATAACCAGGGAGGTACCCCGGAAGTCGCACAAGAGGGCGAACAAGGAGCTCAAAGGCAATTGGCCGCTGGCGAGCATATACTTACACGGGTCAGTGAGGAGAAAAACAAACTCCAGGATTCCAATACCCAGCTGGGCAAATAATTGAAAGATGTTCGGGCCCAGCTGGTTGACTCCGTGAAGGAAAACAAGAGGCTCCGAGGCGGCATTTTTACTATGTGCTCAAACTAACCTCTGTTTAATTCAGCAAGGAAAGGAACTGACAAAGTTACGTCTGTAGGTATGCTAACTGGTCATCCCGAAGAGGAGATGTCCGGATTCTCAGGCGATCTTCTACAAGAGCTGTCGCAACTGCACGAGCAAGCTCGGCAGGCGATGCGGGGTGTTGCCAAGCACTTATGGCCATCCGCCTCCCTTCCAGAAAGTATGGAGGAGCTTGTACAACTATTTAAGGGAGCGGGGCGGCAATTCCGACTATGGAAGATATCAGCTTGTCGGGAAGGTGTGCGAGAGGCCTGGGCCATGGTAAAAACACGGTATACCAAGCTTGATCCAATCATATGGCCCGGGTCGGACCTTTAGGGTCCGATGGGAAAGAAATTCCCGTTAGTCTAGTATATGACCAAGTGAAATTAGCCGCAAAATATTCTCAGCAGGATTGTAAGCTAAACAACCTGTTGGATGGCATAGAAGAGGAAGTTTCTGAGTCCAAATGACTATGTACTTCAATGGACGAATTTGTCCCTAGCTGGATTGTAAAACATTTGTCACGGCAGACCTTTTCGCTTCGACCTCTGGACCCGAGGGTGCAGAGTGTTTTCGAATACCCTCTCGGTAATATAAACCGGGGTATGCATGGAAACCAGGCGTAGGGGTCATAGTTGCTTGAAAATACAAGTATCCAGCTAGCTATGTTATATTACATTGTGATAGTAAGAAACATCTTCCAGAGAGAATAGTTCCGTTAAGGTTTCCTTTCCCTAGGTGAGCATGCTTTATAATGCATGTCCGAACTGTGATTTAAAAAACCACAGTATATGTAACATCTGGGGTTTCATAGTGTAATTAGTAAAAAACATCTTTAGTCCACCGACCGAATATTACCTTAAGAACGCCAACTTTCGGCTTCACCCAGTCTGAGGTACATGTCCGGATGACCTGGCAATAAAAATCGCAGAGGTGCTCCCTTTATGCCCTAGCCGAACTAATGGGAACGTAGGGCATAACCACAGGAGCCAGGCAACCTAGCTTGGCTAAAACTTAAGCCATATCGATGCATATAATGGCGAAGAAAAGGTACATACAATAAAAAAAGACACGTATGTGGTGAGCTTATTAATACTCGGAAAACAATAGTAATAAGCTTCTGTATAAGAAGCCCCCCAGGTATAATGGACGTACATATTTTAGGATGTGTATGTCTCGGGTGTACGATCTAGCCGTACGAAAGCTTTAAGGCCAAAAAAGAAAAAGCAAAAAGAGAATAGAAAATAATGGAAAAAGGGGGAAGGAGATAAACAAAGAGTTCGGCGCTAGGCGTAGAATCTTTGGAGTCTGGCTGCGTTCCATGGGTTAGGATCTAAGTGATTGTCTGATGCATCACGCAGGCAGTACGCTCCTTCGGTGAGAACTTCGTCAATGATGAAGGGACCCTCCCACTTGGGCTTGAGTTTGTCCTTTTCTTCTCCGGTAAGCGTAGAACGAGTTCGCCAACATTATAAGTCTTGGCCCACACTTCTCTGCTTTGATATCTTCATGCATGTTGTTGATAAAATGCGGAACGGGATTTTGCAATGTTGCGCTCCTCCTCCTGGGCATCTAAGTTGTCCTGCCGATCAAGCTCGGCCTCTCTCTCTTCGTACATGCACACTCGAGGTGAATCATGAATAATGTCGCAGGGTAACATAGCCTCTGCGCCGTACAACATGAAGAAGGGTGTGTATTCGGTAGTGCGATTGGGCGTGGTCCGCAGCCCCCAGAGTATGGAGTCGAGCTCCTCAACCCAGTGATTGTCTTATTCTTTCAAAGACCGCACTAGTCTGGGCTTAATGCCGCTCATAATAAGACCATTGGCTCGTTCGACTTGACCGTTTGTTTGCGGGTGATAGACGGAGGCACAATCGAGCTTAATCCCTAGATTGGCACACCAGGTTTTCACCTCATCGGCTATGAAATTAGAGTCGTTATCGGTGATGATGCTATGTGGAACACCATTACCATGCACAACAGCCGATATGAAGTCTATCACTGGTCCGGATTCAGCCGTTTTAACTGGTTTGGCCTCTATCTGTCGTGGTTCTAAGTCTGACAATAGAATGGGGGGTAGGTATGGAGAGGCAAGATCCTAGCTATGGAGTAGTTGTACACACGAGTGTTTAGCGAGTTCAGGCCCTTCTCGGAGGAAGTAACAACCCTACGTCTCGGAGCCCGGAGGCGGTCGATTGATTTCTGTGTATATGAGTTACAGGGGTGCGAACCCTTCTACCAGTGGAGGGGGGTGGCTTATATAGAGGACGCCAGGACCCCAGCCATCCCACGTAGCAGAGGATTAAAGTACATTAAGGCCGGGCGTTACTGGTAACGCCCTACTTAAAGTGTCATCATGACCATTAAGACTACTTAATTACAGACCGTTTGGATGCAGAGTAGATCCTGAACTCCTGATGGTCGAGTGGGTCTTGATGGTCGAGTGTCTTCAGGTTTGTCGAGTGTCTTCTAGCCGGTCGAGTGGAGTCTCTCTTGGTCGACTGGAAGGTAGCTTCGTCTAAGGATGTCCTTGGGCATGGTATCCTAGATAGGTCTATGACCCTATCCTAGGTACATATCCTCATCATTAGCCCCCGAATGGATCGAGCTTCGAGTGAGGAAGGAGTTGATGATTTTCTCCGACTCATTTCTTGCGCTTTGATTGTGTCGTATCTTGGATTGGCGATTTTTATTTCGGTGTTGGTGTCAACTTTTACTTTAGTCGCCTTGATCCATTCTTATCTTCTGCCGAGTGAACTTTTGAACTTTGGAGAACTCCCGAGCGACGGATCGCGGGAAAGATATTGTCTGACAGATTGATCTGCTGCTAGCGGATTTTGCGGGACCCAAAATTTGGGAAGCGCGCGAAGCGGGGCGGTCCGCGACAATCGGACGGGATAAGGCGTGGACGCCTCGATATCCGCGCCGCCTTTTTCACCATGTATCGTGCGTGCGCGACTGTTTCGGGATGTGACAGGATCGCTCGGACCCACTCGTCAGCCACTCGGAAACGCCCTTATATAAAGCGCCCGGGGAGGGTTTTTTGAACAGTGCCTTCCCATTCTTCTCTCTTCCCTCTCTGCCTCCGCCCACTGCGCCTGCTCCCGGCTCCGCCTATCCACCTCTCGCGCGCTTCGCCGGCAACAATGGTGAAGGAGAAGACGGCGGCCCTAGAGCGCGCGAAGAAGGCGACGGCGATGGGGCAAGCGAAGGGGAGACCGTCTAGTCGGGGCGGATCTTCGTCGAGGTCCCGCCTGCTGAAGGGTTGGGTCCAAGGGGATTGGATCCGCTCGACCATCACTGAGAAAGATCTCAATGACCTGGCCAATGAGGGACTGATCCCCCACGGGTCAGCGAGGCTCCCGGGGTCCGAGTGTCAACCGCAGCGGCAGGAGGGTGAGTGCGTTCTCTTAGCCACTCACGTAGATCGTGGGTTTTCTCTGCCGCCGAGTGTGTTCTTCCGTGGGTTTCTGAATTTCTTTGGGGCGCAAATCCACCATTTCAATCCCAATTCCATCGCCTATCTTGCTGCCTTTGTGTCCATGTGCGAGAACTTCCTGGGTTGTCGACCGCACTGGGGTCTCTTCAAGCACATATTCACCTGTCGCTCACAGACAGTAAAAAAGGAGAGTCCGGATGATGAGAGGACCAAGGTTATTCAGATGTGCGGGGGTCTTGGGATTCAATTGAGGAATAAGAGCACTTTCCCGGCCATGACCCTTCCTGAGTTGGTCAGAGGGTGGCAGTCGACTTGCTTCTATTGCTAAGACGAGTCGACGCCGGGGCAGTCGACTGGTCTCCCTCCGTTCTCCATGGACCGAGTGGACAAACCGTCTTCTCTGAAGGTGCTTCCTGAGGAGAAAGCCGAGGTAAAAATGTTGATGGAGCGCGTGGTCCAACTCATTCAGGACGGAGTGACGGGCATGGATCTTCTGGAAGTCTTCCTTAGGCGGCGCATCCAACCGCTCCAGTACCGAGGCCACCCGATGTGGCTGTACTGTGGTACCGAAGACACCACTCGGGTCCATCCAGAAGCAGTCGACGATGCCACGCTGGAGAGGTGGGTGGCCGCCATCACAGGGAACAAGGACAACCCTCAAGGGGCTAGGAGGATCCCGCCACTCGACTGTACTTATACGCCGGACGCGGTATGGCCACTTATCCCCGATTGTGATCTTGCTTTATCCATTCTGCTTTGCAGCGAATTGGTCGATTGATCTTTGTTTCGCTTTGTTGTCTGACAAGCCACCACTGAATTGTACTCGATGCCCAATGGGGCGCAGACGCCGACTGAGGAGGAGGAAGGAAGCGGGGGCGAAAGCCTGGAGGAGTGGGATTCGGATGCTGATGACGACGACGAGGGTGATGACTCTGGTGAGGAGGAAGAAGAGGAGGAGGAGGAGGAAGTTGCACCTCCCCGCTCGGAAAGACGCTCGAAGCTTGCCCATGATCCTGCGACTAAGCGGGATAAGGGGGTCGCAATCGCTTCCCAGTCGACCAAGCGCCCTCGGACTACTTCTCCGGCACCGACTGAGAAGGCTTCGAAGCAATCTCGAGTGGCACCGTCGAAGCCTGCAAAGGTCTTGCCGAAGATGAAGATGGTGATCCCCACTATCTCAGGGTAATGGTAGTTTTGAGCTTTCCCTGTTTCATGAACTTGTTCTTGGTCAACTCATGGGCCAATCGACTGACTTTTGGAACTGTAGCGCTACTACTTCCGACACTTCGGCGAGGGCCGAAGACCATGAGATGGAGGATGCTGCAACCTCGAAACCTGGTATGACTCTTGTGATGCCGTTTTCAGTCGACTGACTTATTGTCTCTAATTTTGATTCTGTCTGCAGTTTCATCTAACATTGTTATTGACCTTCCTGACGACGACGACGAAGAACCACCACGGCCGAGGAGAAGCAAGAAAACGTCTGCTGGCAAGGCGACTCAGGATGTGCCGGCACCCGAGACGTTGGTCGTGGAGGGAGACAATGTCACTCGACCCACCGTAACCTTCGCGGTGCCGTTGACGAGTGCTCGCCCTTCGTCGTCGAGTGCTGCTCAACCCTCGCTTTTCTCCACCTACCCCGTTCCAGAAGACCAAGCCAGTGCTACTAGAGAAGCGATATGCCAAGCGGGGGTCATGATGGAGCAAGTGAAGGCGATACAAGAAGCTAGCCAGGCAGCCTATGACGCCAGTTCGGCTCTTCAGAGTAATGTTCACGTCAGTCGGTCACTGCCTGTTCTGTTAGGATATGATATCTGTAAACTCTTCTTTCTGCAATTCTTAGAGTTTGTCCTGCACCCACTGGGTGTGTCGATTGAAATTCCGGACTAGTGGGGGCACGCTGAGTGCACCCACTAGGTGTAGTCCCCGAGACTATGGTCGAATGTTTGCATTCGGCCGTAGTCTTAGAAACGCTATGATTTTTCCTTACTCACTCGGAAGTGAATTGTCTTTGACATCTGTCGATTGGTTCTTCGTAGAAATCCCGTGACCTTGCGGCTCGTTATACTGAGTTGGAGAACAAACACATTCAGCTCGAGCTTGATCTGAAACTGGCCCAAGAGAATTTGACGAAGGCGAAGGAGGAAGCTAAAGGTATGCTTGGTGAGGCCTTTGACGACTGCCTTTGCCTCTCACTTGTTTCCGAATCTAATCTCACTGTAACTTTGCCAGGCAAAGTGAGGGATGCCTTGAAGAAACAAGAACTTGACTTGGCTGAGATGCAAAAAACTGCTTTAGAGAAGACCAGGCTTGCGGATGAGAAGCTCGCTTCAGTGACTAAGCTTGAAGAAGAAAACACCAATCTGAAAGCTGCTCTTGATGCTGCCAACCAGGAGGTCAGTCAACTGAAAAGCAACAAGACCACCCTGAATGACAAGGCCAGTGAGTTGAAGAGAAAGAAGAATGATCTAGAGGCTTATCTGGGTGGACTCGCCAAGAAGTTGTTCCTCATGCTTGAAGGTAATCCTTTGTATCAAACAAATATTTTAATTGTAACCTCCGACTATTTGTCTTGACTCGGTGGTTGTGCTAGCAGAATTTTGTTAGAACTTTGAAGAGGAGACTGGTCGACTGGAAGTAAACCTAGACCCCATCAACTCTCCTGTGAAAGATGAAGTCGCCATGAACGTGCTCTGACTTGAATCTCGTGTTGCTGCCGTCATCGATTATCTCGCAAGGCTGAAGGTCGCAACTTCCCGCATTGACACAACACTCTGGCCAAGAGAGACACTCCAGAACGACCTCGAGTCTCTGATGACTCGACTGAACGAGGTCCCAAGTCAAGTGCAGGAGTGGAAGAAGTCTTCGGCCAGGTGCGGCGCGGATGTTGCTCTGTCTCTGGTCCGCGTTCACTTCAAGGATGCACGAGAGGACAAGCTGGTGGCTCTTAGGGTGGCCAACACCAAGAAGCACGATTTCAGATCTTTCATGGAGACCTTCATTGCCGCTGCCACTCGGATTGCAGATGGAATTGATCTGGACGAGTTTGTGGCACCTTCCAGCCCTCCACAGGAGGGGTAAAAAACTTCTGAGCTTGATACTTTAAATTTGCCTTGGTATGCCGAGTGAGTTTTGTAACCGACAAACCTTAACAGGCCTAGCGCCTAAGCACTTTCGGTTCCGTTAGGTGTTATCCGAACTTGGGTTCGTCACTGAATATGTTTGCATTTGGTTTGAGGTGTCTTTTGCAGGTTAAAGCGAAGCGCTTATTGCCATCGACTTGTCCCCCAATTCACTTAGGCGAGCACTGGGCTGCAGCTAAGTCCCCGAGTGAGAGGTTTGCCCTCGACTCGGTAGGATTTTTAGATACTTAGGCGAGCACTGGGCTGCAGCTAAGCCCCCGAGTGGGAGGTCTGCTCTCCACTCGGTAGGATTTCAGACACTTAGGTGAGCACTGGGATGCAGCTAAGCCCCCGAGTGGGAGGTCTGTTCTCCACTCGGTAGGATTTCAGATACTTAGGCGAGCACTGGGCTGCAGCTAAGCCCCCGAGTGGGAGGTCTGCTCTCCACTCGGTAGGATTTCAGATACTTAGGCGAGCACTGGGCTGCAGCTAAGCCCCCGAGTGGGAGGTCTGCTCTCCACTCGGTAGGATTTCAGACACTTAGGCGAGCACTGGGCTGCAGCTAAGCCCCCGAGTGGGAGGTCTGCTCTCCACTCGGTAGGATTTCAGATACTTAGGCGAGCACTGGGCTGCAGCTAAGCCCCCGAGTGGGAGGTCTGCTCTCAACTCGGTAGGATTTTTGAATTGGTGGCGCAGCTCGGAGGGAGAGGGTAGCAGTCGACCTGCACCTCGTCCTCCTTGTAGAACGCATGTTGTACTTGTACTTAGGCGAGTTCTTGGACTGCAGCTAAGCCTCTGAGTGGAAGGCTGGCTTACCACTGGGTAGGATTTTATTTATCTTAGGTGAGTACTTGGACTGCAGCTAAGCCTCCGAGTGGAAGGCTGGCTTACCACTCGGTAGGATTTTATTTATCTTAGGCGAGTACTTGGACTGCAGCTAAGCCTCCGAGTGGAAGGCTGGCTTACCACTCGGTAGGATTTTATTTATCTTAGGAGAAACGGATTTCGCAGCTAAGCCTTCGTGTGGGAGACTGGCTCACCACTCGGTTAGGATTTTTTTTACAGACTTGGGCGAATCGGATTCGCAGCCAAGCCACCCACTGGGGGATTGTTTTGAGAGGACAAAAGAAATAACGATTATAGGGAAGATTTTAAAGCTTTCGTCTTTAATAAACAAACTACAGAAGTACTTTTATTACAACTCGTCCGAGTGAATACTTAGGTGTAAAAGGGGCGGAGAAGTTCCGCGTTCCAAGCTCGGGGCTCGTCGATCTGATGCTCGACATTGTAAAGACGGTATGCTGCATTGTGGAGAACCTTGGTGACTATGAAGGGACCTTCCCAAGAAGGAGCAAGCTTGTGTGGTTTCTGCTGATCCACTCGGAGAACTAAATCTCCTTCCTGGAAGGCTCGGCTCTTCACGTTTTTGGCGTGGAAGCGATGCAAGTCCTGTTGGTAAATGGTCGATCTGATCAGAGCCATCTCCCTCTCTTCCTCTAAAAGGTCGACTGCATCCTACCGCGCTTGTTTTGCTTCTGCTTCAGTGTAGAGCTCGACTCGGGGAGGATTGTGGAGAAGGTCACTCGGCAAGACTGCTTCAGCCCTGTAGACCAAGAAGAATGGAGTTCTCCCAGTCGACCGGTTGGGCGTGGTCCTTAACCCCCAAAGCACTGAGGGAAGTTCTTTGACCCATGCACCAGCCGCATGCTTAAGATCACGCATCAAACGGGGTTTCAACCCTTTGAGGATCAAACCGTTGTCTCGTTCTGCTTGTCCATTCAACTGTGGGTGAGCGACTGAAGCGTAGTCGACTCGCGTGCCTTGAGATGTGCAGAAAGCTCTGAACTCTTCAGAGTTGAAGTTTGACCCCTTGTCAGTGATGATGCTGTGCGAGACCCCGTATCTGAATATCAATTCTCTGATGAAGCTGACAGCAGTACCGGCATCGAGGTTCTTGATGGGTTTAGCTTCGATCCACTTAGTGAACTTGTCGACTGCTACCAGCACATGGGTAAAACCGCTTCTGCCTGTTCTCAAAGGACAGACCATATCCAAACCCCACACTGCAAAGGGCCAGACGAGTGGTATAGTCTTCAAAGCTGACGCGGGCTTGTGTGACATATTGGAGTAAAATTGGCATCCCTCGCACTTGTCGACTATCTCCTTCGCCATTTCATTCGCTCTTGGCCAATAAAATCTGGCTCGGTATGCTTTGGCCATGATGGTCCGAGAGGATGCATGATGGCGACAGGTTCCCGAGTGAATGTCATCAAGGATTATTCGACCTTCCTATGGCGTTATGCATTTCTGACCAACTCCAGTCGCGCTTTCTCTGTACAACTGTCCCTTTATCATGGTAAAGGCTTTAGATCGGCGGACGATCTGTCGAGCCTCTTCTTTGTCCTCCGGGAGCTCTTTCCTCAAGATATACGCGATATATGGTACTGTCCAATCTGGAGTGATCACTAGAACTTCCTTGATCAGGTCGACCACCGCTGGGACTTCAACCTCAGTCGGGTCCATGACACTCTTAGGTTGCGGGGCTTCATCGGTAAAAGGATCTTCTATGACTGACGGAGTGTGGATGTGTTCCAAAAACACATCACTGGGGATAGCTTCTCTCTTGGATCCTGTCTTCGCCAGATCGTCAGCTGCTTGATTTTTCAGTCGGGGTATGTGGTGGAGCTCTAACCCCTCGAACTTCTTTTCGAGCTTCCTCACCGCATTGCAGTATCCAGTCATGGCTGGGCTTCTAACGTCCCACTCCTTCATCACTTGATTGACCACCAAATCTGAATCGCCATAGACCATAAGGTGACGGACGCCGAGTAAAATGGCCATGCGTAATCCATACAAGAGTGCTTCATATTCTGCTTCATTGTTGGAGGAATCAAACTGGATCTGGAGCACATATCTGAGCTTGTCTCCTCGGGGGGAAACCAAAACGACCCCAGCACTAGAACCATTTAACATCTTAGAGCCATCAAAGAACATGGTCCAATGCTCCGAGTGGACTTGAGTCGGCTGTTGTTGCTCAATCCACTCGGCAAGGAAATCTGCTATAGCCTGGGACTTAATGGCTTTCTTTGCCTCGAATTTGATATCAAGGGGAAGGAGTTCAATCGCCCATTTAGCCACTCGACCAGTTGCATCTCTGTTGTGCAGAATTTCTGACAATGGTGCGTCGCTGACGACTGTAATGTCATGATCAGAGAAATAATGAGGAACCTTCTTCATGGTCATGTAGATCCCATATACGAGCTTCTGATAATGAGGATATCTTTGCTTCGATGGGGTCAAAACTTCAGAGAGATAATACACTGGGCGCTGAACTTTGAAGGCTTTCCCTTCTTCTTCCCGCTCGACCGTAAGTACTGTACTGACGACTTGTCCTGTGGCTGCAATGTAAAGCAATAGAGGCTCTTTGCCGATTGGAGCAGCAAGCACCGGCTGGGTGGAGAGCAGAGTTTTTAACTCGGCAAACGCTGCATCAGCTTCTGGAGTCCACTCGAACTGGTCTGCCTTCTTCATCAGTTGGTAAAGAGGCAACGCCTTTTCACCAAGGCGAGAGATGAATCGACTTAACGCAGCCAAGCAGCCAGTAAGCTTCTGGACACCGTGCACACGCACAGGGCGCTTCATTCGGAGTATGGTACCAACTTTTTCTGGGTTAGCATCGATTCCTCGTTCGGAAACGAGAAAACCGAGTAACTTTCCGCCAGGTACCCTGAATGTGCACTTTGATGGATTGAGCTTGATATCATACCTCCTGAGATTGGCAAATGTTTCAGCTAAGTCAGTCAACAGGTCGGAACCCTTTCGCGACTTGACCACGATATCATCCATGTATGCTTCCACATTCCGACTGATTTGAGTGAGTAAACACTTTTGAATCATTCTCATGAACGTGGCTCCGGCATTCTTGAGGCCGAATGGCATGGTGATATAGCAGATGCAGCCGAATGGAGTGATGAAAGCTGTTTTGATTTCGTCGAGCCCATACAGAAGGATCTGATGATACCCGGAATAAGCGTCTAGAAAAGACAATCTCTCGCACCCTGCGGTCGAGTCGACAATTTGGTCGATGGGAGGGAGAGGAAAATGATCTTTCGGGCAGGCCCGATTGATATGTTTGAAATCAATGCACATACAAAGGGAATTGTCCTTTTTGGGAACCATGACGACATTGGCGAGCCACTCGGAGTGGTATATCTCTCGGATGAACTCTGCTGCAAGGAGTCGAGCCACCTCCTCGCCAATGGCTTTTTTCTTCTGAACGGCGGACCGTCGAAGATGTTCCTTAACAGGTTTTGCTTTTGAATCGACTCTAAGGCGATGCTCAGCCAGTCCCCTGGGAACACCCGGCATGTCAGCTGGCTTCCATGCGAAGATGTCCCAGTTCTCACGGAGGAACTAGATGAGCGCTTCTTCCTATTTAGAGTCGAGTGTTGTGGAAATATGGGTCGCAACTGCATTGGGGTCAGTCGGGTGGATATGAACTGGCTTCGTCTCATCGAACGACTGAAATGCTGACTCTGTGGCGGGCTTCTTGGCCCGCAGTAAATCACTCGGATCTGCATTCTTCTTGTATCCCTCTAGCTCTACCACTATTATCTGGTCATCCGCAATCTTTGAGCCTTTCTGAAAACACTCTTCCGCTTTCTTCTGGTTGCCAGTGATGGTGATCACGCCTTTGGGGCCAGGCATCTTTAACTTGAGGTACACATAGCATGGTCGAGCCATGAAGCGGGCGTAGGCTGGTCTTCCCAAAATGGCGTGGTAGGCGCTCTGGAAATCCACGACTTCAAATGTCAGCTTCTCTTTGCGGAAATGTTTCGAGTCGCCGAACACCACATCCAGAGCTATTTGGCCGAGTGACTCGGCCTTCTTTCCTGGGATGACTCCGTGAAAACTCATGTTGCTGGAACTGAGTCTGGACATCGGAATGCCCATTCCCTTGAGCGTCTCTGCATACAGTATATTCAACCCGCTGCCGCCATCCATCAATACCTTCGTCAGTCGAGTGCCTTCGACGACCGGGTCGACCACCAGCGCTTGCCTCCCAGGGGTGGCAATGTGAGTAGGATGGTCAGACTAGTCGAAAGTAATGGGACTTTGCGACCATCTCAGATAGTTTGGTGTCGCCGGGGCGACCATATTGACCTCACGGTTGATCACTTTCAGTCGACTTTTGCTCTCTACATCAGCAAAAATCATCAGAGTGGAGTTGACATGAGGGTACTCTCCATCACTGTCCTCCTTGTCCTCAGCCTTGTCTGACTCCTTCTCCTTATCTTTCGGCTGTTTCCCTTGAAACTGCTGGATTAAGAGCCGGCACTGGCGAGTGGTATGCTTTGGGTAGATGAAGTTACCCTCTTCGTCTTTCTTCATGTGGATATGACACGGTAGATCCATCACATCATTACCTTCCTTATCTTTTACCTTCTTGGGGTTCCAAGATCCTTTGGGCTTCCCTTTGAATTTGCCCTGAGTCATGGCCAGAGCCTCTCCAGGAGCTGCTCGCTCGGCCTTCCGCTTTTGCTTCCGACTGGAGTTTCCTTTATCCGACTGACTCGGCTTGTACTTGCCGCTCCGGAGTCGGTCCTCTTCTTCGCCGTTGGCGTACTTGGTGGCTATTTCCATCATCCGACTCAGGGTCATATCTCCAGTTCGACCAAACTTCAGGCTCAACTCTCTGTTCTTGACGCCATCCTTGAAGGCGCAAACCGCTTGATGGTCTGACACATTCTCTATAGTATGATGCAAAGTGATCCACCTATGGATGTAATCCCTCAGTGTTTCACTCGACTTTTGTACACAAACTTGCAGCTCAGTCAATCCGGCAGGTCGCTTGCAAGTTCCCTCAAACATCCTGACGAACACTCGAGAAAGATCTTCCCAGGTGTAAATGCTGCTAGGAGCTAACTGATTCAACCACGCCCTGGCCGAACCCTCTAGCATAAATGGCAAATGTTTCATGGCCACCTCATCATTACCGCCACCAATCTAAACAGCCACTCGGTAGTCTTCGAGCCAAGTTTCAGGCTTAGACTCTCCGGTGAACTTACTCACCCCAATCGCCAACCTGAAGTTGGGGGGTATCACTGCGGCTCTGATCGCTCTAATAAAACATTCTTGACCTGAAACGTGGACTCGGCTGCTTGTGGGCACATCTCTGTCATGACCACCTCTATGAGCTCTGTTTCGGTCGACCAAACCTTGCACGATGATGGATCTCGCGTCAAAGCCTGGCTCTCTGGGGTCGACTGGAGCTCTCCGCCCAACACTGAGCTGGCGTCTGTCATCTTGCTGCCGATGGGCGTTAGACCCACTTCTCGGAGGAGGAGTGGGCACTCGACGCCTGTCATCACGATCAAATCGATCATCATAGTGGTCCCGCCGGCCTTCACGTCCCATGCGCCTCGGAGGCGACCTTGGATTGTGAGTCGACTGAACAGTATTCGCAGCGACGGATCGACTGTGAATCCTGTTGCGCGACTGTGACACAGCTGAATTCTGATCTCCTGCCGCCCGGAGCAAATCTATGATCTGCATCAAGCCTCTTCCAGCCTCTGACCGAGAGGGCTGAATTGACTCCGCTATGCGGGCTGTAGCTGCCAAATTCTGAATTGGGGTTCGATATACCTGAGTTGTTTGCGGAAAGAGCTGACGTCGGTTGGAGTTGGTCACTCGTTGACGCGCACGCTCGTCGAGTGCTCGCTGGAGGTTCTCCAGTCGAGTGCATTCAGCCAGGTTGGCTAAACGCGCCTCTTCCAGGGCACGAGCCTCAAGAGTTTCTCCTGCAATGGGAGTATGCAGGGCATCCATGTTCCGGCGGCGAAGTTCTTCCCTCTGCTGGGAAGTGAGCGGCTCGGGTTGGTACTCTTCATGGGCTTGAGCAGGGTCGTCCTCGTCGTCCATCCCGTCGCCGCGGGGGAAACCGGGAGGACTACGGGGCCCATTGACCATCAGGACCTCCGCCGCTGGATCACTGCTATCGCACTCGGATGCAGTCTCTACGGAGCCAGTCGAATAGGCCGTAGAGAGATTCGTTGGGCTCAATCGCCGCGACTTGGGTGGTGGCCGATTGGCGAGCCACTGCGTGTCTCACCCATCGCTGGAGCCTCGACCGACCGGAGCGCTTGCGCTGGCGGGAGACAAGGAGGGAGGACGGCGCAGGAGTCGACCGGTATGGGGTCGACGGCTGCCGCAGCAAGACGCCGCGGACACACGCTCGAAAGTGCGTCGCCCCGCGGACGGGGAGCGCGTTGATGTCGAGTGGTGCCTCCTGGAGCCAAGCGGAGTCGTCGGCGATGAAAGTGAGCGCACCGAGACGGATCTCGTGGCCCTCGAACAGAGCTCCGCCGGAAACCATGATGAAGGCGATCGAACAAGTTGCAACTTCTCCAAAAAAGTCGCTAAGACACCTGCCGCATGGTGGGCGCCAACTGTCGTGGTTCTAAGTCTGACAGTAGAATGGGGGGTAGGTATGGAGAGGCAAGATCCTAGCTATGGAGTAGTTGTACACACGAGTGTTTAGCGAGTTCAGGCCCTTCTCAGAGGAAGTAACATCCCTACGTCTCGGAGCCCAGAGGCGGTCGACTGATTTCTGTGTATATGAGTTACAGGGGTGCGAACCCTTCTACCAGTGGAGGGGGGTGGCTTATATAGAGGACGCCAGGACCCCAGCCATCCCACATAGCAGAGGATTAAAGTACATTAAGGTCGGGCGTTACTGGTAACGCCCTACTTAAAGTGTCATCATGACCATTAAGACTACTTAATTACAGACCGTTTGGATGTAGAGTAGATCCTGAACTCCTGATGGTCGAGTGGGTCTTGATGGTCGAGTGTCTTCAGGTTTGTCGAGTGTCTTTTAGCCGGTCGAGTGGAGTCTCTCTTGGTCGACTGGAAGGTAGCTTCGTCTAAGGATGTCCTTGGGCATGGTATCCTAGATAGGTCTATGACCCTACCCTAGGTACATATCCTCATCACTATCCACTTAGTGAATTTATCCACCATGACCAACAAATATTTTTTCTTATGGCTTCCCCCTTTAAGGGGTCCGACCATATCAAGCCCCCAGACAGCAAAAGGCCAGGTGATGGGTATTGTTTCGTGAGCGGTGGGTGGCATATGCCTTTTGTTGGCGAAAAGCTGGCATCCGACACAATGTTGGACCAAGTCCTGTGCATCTGCTCGGGCCGTCAACCAATAAAAACCTGTACAGAAGGCCTTGCTTACAAGGGCCCGAGCCGCAGCGTGGTGACCACCGAGACCGGCATGAATTTCAGCCAAGATTTGCCACCCCTCTTCCTCGGATATACATCTTTGAGTACTCCGGTAGTGCTTTTCTTGTAGAGTTCTCCTTCATGAACCTTATAGGCTTTCGAGCACCGGATAATGCAGCGAGCCTCATTCTGGTCCTCTAGGAGTTCTCACCTATTAAGGTAGGCCAAGAAGGGTTCGGTCCATGGGGCAATGACTGCCATTCTAAGATGGGCCGATGGTGTTACTTCGGTGGCTGAGCCATCGATGATATCGGTGTGTTCGACATCTGGGGTTATAGTTGGATCCGGACTGGTGTTGCCGCTCTCCCCTTGCCACACCACGGATGGCTTGAAGAGCCTTTCCAGAAATATGTTAGGTGGGACGGGGTCGCGCTTGGCGCCAATGCGGGCAAGGACATCCGCCGCTTGATTACTTTCCTAAGCCACATGATGAAACTCGAGCCCCTCGAACCGAGCCGACATTTTGAGGATGGCGTTACAGTATGCCACCATTTTTGGATCTTCGGCATCAAAATCTCCATTTATTTGGGATATTGCGAGGTTTGAATCCCCGCGCACCTCCAGGCGTTGTATGCCCATGGAGACAGCCATACGAAGACCATGCAGTAGAGCCTTGTATTCGGCTGCATTGTTGGAGTATGTGTATAATATCTGGAGTACGTACTAAACTGTATCTCCAGCGGGGGATGTTAGGACAACGCCCGCTCCTAGGCCCACCAGCATTTTGGAGCCGTCAAAGTGCATGACCCAGTTGGAATATGTGTCGTACTCTTTAGGGAGTTCAGCTTCTGTCCATTCGGTGATGAAGTCGGCCAGTACTTGGGATTTAATGGCCCGACGCGGTCTGTATGTTATGTCAAATGGGAGGAGCTCGATGGCCCACTTGGCAATCCGGCCCGTGGCATCGCATTTGTTTATTATGTCATTGAGTGGTACTTCAGAGGCCACCGTGATTGAGCACTATTGAAAGTAGTGTCGTAGCTTCCGGGATGCCATGAAGACCGCGTATGCTATGATATGTCTCCAACGTATCTATAATTTCCAATTGTTCCATGCTATTATATTACCCCTTTTGGATATTTATGGGCTTTATTTTACACATTTATATCATTTTTGGGACTAACCTACTAACCGGAGGCCCAGCCCGTATTGCTGTTTTTTGCCTATTTCAGTATTTCAAAGAAAAGGAATATCAAATGGAGTCCAAACGGAATGAAACCTTCGGGAGTGTGATTTTTGGAACGAACGTGATCCAGAGGACTTGGAGTGCAAGTCAAGAAGCAGCCGAGGCGTCCACAAGATAGGAGGGCGCGCCCCCCTATAGGGCGCCCCCTGTCTCGTGGGCCCCTCGGGCGTCCACCGACGTACTTCTTCCTCCTATATAAGCCTACGTACCCTGAAAACATCCAGAGAGCACCCAAAACACAATTTCCACCGCCGTAACCTTCTGTATCCGTGAGATCTCATCTTGGAGCCTTCGCCGGCACTCTGCCGAAGGGGGAATCGACCATGGAGGGCTTCTACATAAACACCATAGCCCTTCCGATGAGTTGTGAGTAGTTTACCACAGACCTACGGATCCATAGTTATTAGCTAGATGACTTCTTCTCTCTTTTTGGATCTCAATACAATGTTCTCCCCCTCTTTTGTGGAGATCTATTTGATGTAATCTCTTTTTGCGGTGTGTTTGTCGAGATCCGATGAATTGTGGGTTTATGATCAAGTTTATCTATGAATAATATTTGAATCTTCTCTAAATTATTTTATGTATGATTGAGTTATCTTTGCAAGTCTCTTCGAATTATCAGTTTGGTTTGGCCTACTAGATTGATCTTTCTTGCCATGGGAGAAGTGCTTAGCTTTGGGTTCAATCTTGCAGTGTCCTCACCCAGTGACAAAAAGGGTTGCAAGGCACGTATTGTATTGTTGCCATCAAGGATAAAAAGATGGGGTTTATATCATATTGCTTGAGTTTATCCCTCTACATCATGTCATCTTGCTTAATGCGTTACTCTGTTCTTATGAACTTAATACTCTAGATGCATGCTGGATAGCGGTCGATGTGTGGAGTAATAGTAGTAGATGCAGGCAGGAGTCGGTCTACTTGTTGCGGACGTGATGCCTATATACATGATCAGGCCTAGATAATCTCATAATTATTCGCTTTTCTATCAATTGCTCGAAAGTAATTTGTTCACCCACCGTAATACTTATGCCATCTCGAGAGAAGCCTCTAGTGAAACCTATGAACCCCGGGTCTATCTCTTATCATATTTGCTTCCAATCTACTTTTATTTGCATCTTTACTTTTTGCATCTATATTATAAAAATACCAAAAATATATTTATCTTATCACACTATCTCTATCAGATCTCACTTTTGCAAGTGGCCATGAAGGGATTGACAACCCCTTTATTGCGTTGGTTGCGAGTTCTTTGTTTGTTTGTGTAGGTTCGTGGGACTTGTTGAGGAGCCTCATACTGGATTGATACCTTGGTTCTCAAAAACCGAGGGAAATACTTACGCTACTCTGTTGCATCACCCTTTCCTCTTCAAGGAAAACCAACGCAAGCTCAAGACGTAGCAAGAAGGATTTTTGGCGCTGTTGCCGGGGAGGTCTTCACTCAAGTCAAGGGTTACCAAGTACCCATGACAAACTCATCTCTCTCGCATTAACATTATTTTCCATTTGCCTCTCGTTTTCCTCTGCCCCACTTCACCCTTGCCGTTTTATTTGCCCTCTCTTTCCCAGTTTTCTTTGCCTCTCTTTCGTTTGCCTTTTTCTGTTTGCTTGTGTGCTTGTTCGACCTTATGGCTCTGCCTAAGGGTACTGACCTCCTTCTTAGAAGGATGGAGGAGATTGAATCAAATATTAGAAGCTTTATGAATCTGCAATTTGAGCACAACATTTTTTTTTCCAGAAAAGAGCTTAAAGAACAAAAAGGGGTTTTGAGTTTTATGAATAAGGAGCTTGATGATATGAATAAGGAATTTTATGGTGTGAACTCTCAAATTACCCGGCTTGAAAATGCTATAGCCAAGATTTCTGATAAGTAAGCTACCTTAGTCAATAAGATGGCTGCCAAACTAGAAAATTTACATGAAAATAATGATGAAGATCTTAAAGTTATTGATGCGTCTCCTATTAGATCTACGTTTTGCAATATGAATATTGATAATTATGGGACTGATGATGAGTCAACTTTACCTAGAAGGCATCCCAAGAATTTGGAGTTTTTAGATCTTGATGCTAAATTTGGTAAAAGTGGGATTGGAGAGGTCCTGACTTTAAATAGTATTGAACCCACTATCTTTGATTTCAAGGAATTTGATTATGATAATTGTTCTTTAGAAGGTTGTATTTCCTTGTTGCAATCCGTTGTTAATTCTCCTCATGCTTATAGTCAAAATAAAGCTTTTACCAAACATATCGTTGATACCTTGTTACAATCTTATGATGAAAAAACTTAATTTGGAAGTTTCTATACCTAGGAAACTTAATGATGAGTGGGAACCTACTATAAAGATTAAAATTAAAGATCATGAGTGTTTTGCTTTGTGTGATTTGGGTGCTAGTGTTTCCACGATTCCGAAAACTTTATGTGATATTCTAGGTTTCCATGATCTTGATGATTGCTCTTTAAATTTGCACCTTGCGGATTCCACCATGAAAAAGCCAATGGGAAGGATCAATGATGTCCTTATTGTTGCAAATAGAAATTTGGTGCCCGTTGATTTTATCGTTCTTGATATAGATTGCAATCTTTCTTGCCCCATTATTGTTGGTAGACCTTTCCTTAGAACGATTGGCGCAATTATTGATATGAAGGAAGGGAATATTAGATTCCAATTTCCATTAAAGAAAGGCATGGAGCACTTTCCAATAAATAAAGTCAAATTACCTTATGAATCTATCATGCGGGCTACTTATGAATCAAGTGCCAAAGATGGTACTACTTAGATCTATCTTCGCTTTTATGCCTAGCTAGGGGCGTTAAACGATACCGCTCGTTGGGAGGCAACCCAATTTTCTTTGTGTTTTTTGTTTTTGTTCCTGTTTAGTAATAAGTTTTTGCTTCTACTTTATGTTTAGATGTGTTTTTAGCTTTTAATTCGTGTTTGTGCCAAGTAGAACCTATAGGATAAACTATGATGATAGTTGATTTGATTCTGCTGAAAAACATAAACTTTGCGATCACGAGAAAAAAATCAATAAATCACAGAAACATGCTTTTGCATTGATTCTTTTTGCTGCTGATCAATAAAATTTTTTTCCAGTACGTCCTATTTTGGTAGGAGTTTTATAGTTCCAGAAGTTTGTGTTAGTTACAGATTTCTACAGACTGTTCTGTTTTTGACAGTTTCTGTTTTTCGTGTGTTGTTTGCTTATTTTGATGCGTCTATGGCTAGTAAAATAGTTTATAAACCATAGAGAAGTTGGAATATAGTAGGTTTAACACCAAAATAAATAAAGAATGAGTTCATTACAGTACCTTATGTGGTGGTTTTGTTTTCTTTCACTAACGGAGCTTATAAGATTTCCTGTTGAGTTTTGTGTTGTGAAGTTTTCAAGTTTTGGGTAAAGATTTTATGGACTATGGAATAAGGAGTGGCAAGAGCCTAAGATTGGGGATGCCCAAGGCACCCCAAGATATTCAAGGATATCCAAAAGCCTAAGCTTGGGGATGCCCCGGGAAGGCATCGCCTCTTTCGTCTTCGTTCATTGGTAACTTTACTTGGAGCTATATTTTTATTCGCCACATGATATGTGTTTTGCTTGGAGCGTCGTGTATTATATTAGTATTTGCTTGTTAGTTTACCACAATCATCCTTGCTGTACACACCTTTTGGGAGAAGCCTATTTTATTAGAATTTTCTAGAATACTCTATGTGCTTCACTTATATCTTTTTGAGCTTGATAGTTTTTGCTCTAGTGCTTCACTTATATCTTTTAGAGCACGGTGGTGATTTATTTTGTAGAAATTGCTAGTCTCTCATGCTTCACTTATATCTTTTTGAGAGTATTTTAGAACAACATGGTATTTGCTATGGTTTTAATTTGGTCCTAGAATGGTAGGCATCCAAGTTGGGTATAATAAAAACTATCATAGGAAGTGAATTGGATGCAATGATCAACTTGATACTTGATAATTGTTTTGAGATATGGACGTAGTGATATTAAAGTCATGCTAGTTTGGGTGATTATGAATTTAAAGAATGCTTGTGTTGAAGTTAGCAAGTCTCGTTGTGTAACAAATTTGAAACATGAAGTGTACCTGGCTTGTGCATCCTTATGAGTGGCGATCGGGGCCGAGCGATGGTCTTTTCCTACCAATATATCCCCCTAGGAGCATGCGCGTAGTGCTTGATTTTTGATGACTTCTAAATTTTTGCAATAAGTATATGAGTTCTTTTGACTAATGTTGAGTCCATGGATGTCGGGGAAACTGATCCACGAACACCTATGGGGCCGGCGGACCGGGCCCCTTTCGGTTCGGCGGGGGGCGGAGGTCGCACGAAGAGTAGATCGAGGCGAGACACACGAGCAGTTTACCCAGCTTCGGAGCTCTCCGGAGAGATAATACTCCTACTGCTGCTTGTCTGATTGTATTATGGTCTTGCTCGAGAGAGAGATAAGTGTTTTTCTGGCTTCCGAATGATCCGAACCTCCTCTACGTTGCGCATGGGCCTCCTTTTATACGTTAAAGGGGTCACCGACAGGTGGCAACGTAAACAAGGGTACAAATGTAAAAAGAGAGGTGGTTGGTACAGTTACTTGTACAATGTTTCCTACCTAACCCTGACGGCAGGGGACAAGGGCATTAAATGCCCGTCTGTGTCGCCCACAACAGTGCAGAAAAGGACCGTCAGGGGCGCCACCGCTTGCCATGATGGCGATCTTGTCAGCACCGCATGCCACTGCGCACCGCTGGCTGCACAGCCTTCTGCCACGCGCACCGGGAAAGGCCCCCAGGGCGACACGTTGGTGGATGCGCTGGAGCGTGGGCACAGAGTGGCCGCTTGCCGTGGCAAGTGCCTTGCCGCGGTCGTTGTCTTGTCGCGCCCGGGAGCTTGTCACTCACCGGGCCTTGCCGGGACGCGCGGCGCGTCACGGCAAGTTCCTTGAGATGCCTTGGTTGGCCTTCCCGGCAAGCTCCTCTTGCCGGGGTCTTGTCTCCTTGGCTTGAACACTTTGTTCTTGAATGGCTCCAAAGGAGCCACGGAGGATCTTGGCGGTCACCCGGCAAGCCCTTGCCGCGGGGCGCTGCAACTGCCCGTGCACAAGTTCGGGGTACTAGGGTACCCCTATCCTAGTACATCGACAGGAGCCCCCGGGCCTAGGCACACATGGTGCCGAGCGCTGTTGGGCCAGGCCCAAAATAGGGCACGGGCACATGCAGCCTGGTCCATGCCTTATCTCACTCCGTATCCACCGCGCCCTCCTCCAACGGCACGCGTTGAATGCGGCATCATGGGAGAGATCGTGGGCGGTTTCTTTATTCGGAAGGGTGAAATGTCCGCCCCCTCCCTCTTTATAAGCAGGGGAAACAGGGGCAGTT
>NC_041381.1:143359332-143393610 GCF_002162155.2 Triticum dicoccoides
TGCTACCAGCATCACAACCATCGTCGACCCCCCCACCACCTCCGCCATGGCTCCGAAAGCCGACAAGGGGAAGGGCGTGAAGTCGGCCGAGGCGCAGCGGCTCGCGGCGCTGCGAAAGGAGCGGGCAATCTTCTCCCCTCAACTCGGCGCGAAGGAGCTGAGGGAGTACTTCTACCTCTTCTGGTCGACGGAGACGCGAGCGCATCCGCGCACGAGGGTACTCCCGGCCGCCGCTTCGGAACTGGCTCCAAACGGGTACCCATTCTTCGCGCTTTTCTTCTATTGCGGGCTCTGCCCGCCCTTCTCAGAGTTCTTCTGCGACATAATGAACACCTACGGGCTCCGCCTCCTTGATTTCACCCCCAACGCCGTTCTGACCATGGCAGTTTTCGCACATTTGTGCGAAAACTTGGTCGGAGTCCACCCCAATGTAGCCCTTTCCGCCACTTCTTCATGCCTCGGGTCGAGAGAGGAGAGCCGCTTGCCGGAGGGATCGCCTGGATCTCGAGAGTCAGCAAGAAGGAAGCGTATCTGGAGGGTGAGCTCCGCAGCAAGTGGGAGGAGTGGAGAGCGGAGTGGTGTTGGATCGTCGAGGAGAACCCGCAGCCGTTCACTGCCCTGCGCCAAGCCCCCATCGTGCGCGGCAACGATTGGAGTAACGTGGCCCCGGAAGATGACAGGCTGAAGATCGCCATCACCAGGATCCTTCGCCTCAGGCTTGTCGGGCTCACTGTAGGCGCTGTCGGCGCAGATTTCCTTCGCCGCCGCATCGCCCCCCTGCAGGAGAGGAGGAGGCCCGCCTGGGAGTTCAAGAACTCGGCGGACATCATGACGCTGCGGCCGGGCCTCAACTTCAATTTCACCGTCCTGGAGTTGGATGCAATGCTTCTGGAGCTGTTCAAACGCGACCCCCAGCACCCATTCCTTTTGCCGAGGAGCGTCGTTCCATTGTGCAATAATTCATCGCTTGACCGAATCCGCGCCATGATGCCGTTGTGCGATTCCCATGGAATCGTTCCCACTTGGCAAGAGCCTGCGGATGACGTCGTGCGGGCGTTCTTCGACAACTTGGAAGAAGTGCCGGTCCGTGCCGACGAGCAGAAGAGCCTCACCCGCAACACCACCGACACGGAGCTACAGCGCATCGCCACCAGGACGGAGGAGGCTGCGGCAGCAGCTGCCGCGGGTGAGTTCGGGTTCACCATGGAGGAAGCAGAGGCAGCAAAGGCGGCAAGCCTTGCCGAGCGCGAGGAGTTTGCCGGCGAGGAAGACCTTGCCGGTCCTAAAGCGGAGCCGAGCGAGTCCGGCGAGGAAGAGCCCGAACCTTCAGACAGCCTGCCGGAGGTGGAGCCCCCGGCCCCGGCAAGGAGGCGGCTCCGCAGGGCCAGGGACGTAGTGGGGCGGCAAACGAGCCAACAGCTGCCAAGCCGTGCGACACGCTCTACCGCGGCAAGCACTGTTGCTGCGGGAGCGCCCCACGCCGCAGCGGCAACTGGAGCGGGATCTTCCCGGTCCACCGACACCGCTCCTGCCAAGCGGGCGAGGGAGCCTACTCGCCGCACCGTAGGCGAGCCGGACTTCGATCTTTCCGCGCTCAGCTCCGATCATGAAGAAGAAGAGTAAGATCCCCTTGCTGTCCTCGTTGCTCTTCAATTATTGCTATCTTGTTGCTTTCGTCTTGTATCTGACTTGCTTCGATCTGGATCCGTTCCTTTTCAGGACGCTGGCCCAGAGAGCGGCGAAGAGGGCCAAGGCCTCGGTGATTGTCATCGAAGATGATCCCACCCTATCTGCAGGGGGTGAGTCTGAGACCACCTTGACGGACCCTGCAGCCACTCCCCAAAGCAGCCCCCAGCGCAGCCCCCAGCGTAAGTTCATAATTTGCTTCCTGCTGTCAGGCGCGCATGAGTGCTTTTTCCTTTGCTGATATCTTAACTGTTGGATTTGCGTAGGAGTAGAGCAGCTTCACCAGGAGGGCCCGGAAGCCGCTCCCGGAGCGCCATCTGCTTCAACTACACCGGCAAGGGAGGACCCCCGGCAAGGGAGCGTTCTCCGGCAAGGGAGAATTCTCCGGCAAGAGGCAGTTCTCCGGCAAGAGACAGCACCAGTGACCCTGCGGTGGTTGAGACCGCAACCGCAGATCCCAGCTCAGGTAATGCACTTGCTTTAGAACTTCCCTCGGGTTTTTCTTCTTCTGATTTTCTCTTTGAGTATTTGCTTGATTCTCCTCCTCCTTCCATGCATCAGATCCTCCTGCCGCGGAGCCAATGGAAACCGAGGCCGCCGGCGAGGAGAACGCGCGCAGCAACGCCGACGATGCCGCTGCTACCGAAGGAGAAGCCGGCACTGACGAGCCTGCCGGAGAAGAGGCCGCCAAGGCTGCTGCTGCAGAAGCAGGCGAGGGGTCTGGCTATCACACTGACGGCCCCGAGGCCGCAGGAGCGCCAGGCGCTGCACCGACCGCCGATCCCTCTGCCGCTGCTGCAGCGTCAAGCTCCGAAGAGCCCCAGCCCGGCGCCTATCTGAAGGCCGGCGATGGAATCTTCATCAAGCTTCCCTGGGCGTCAAGCTCCAGGGCGCCGGTCGAAGGGGAGAATTTCGATGAAGAGCTGCTCGCCTCCGCTGGGCTGTCGTTGGTTGATGCACCAAGCAGCAGCAGTGGCGAGCCTGAGGAGGAGCAGCTGCTGCGGAAGCTGCTGTCACTCTACCGTGCCCGACAAGCCAAGCTGGCTTCCCGGGAAGCACTTGTCGCAAAGGCAGGAGTGGATATGGAGAAGCGCGCGGAGGAGCTCCAGGGCCTCAACCAGGAAGCTCTCCGGTCCCTGGCACAGGAGCAGGAGCGACTCGCCGAGGAGCGTATGGCCTTCCTTCTCGAGAAGGCCGAAGCTGAGGAGGAACAAAGGCTTGCTACCGAGAAGCAGTCCGCGCGAGAAGGCGAGTTGGTGCAGCGGAAGGCCAATCTTGACAGCTACGAGGAGGAGCTCGTCGCGCGCGAGGAAGCACTTGGCGGGGCTCTCAAAGAAGCAAGGGATGTTGCCGCAACTGTAGAGGCCGCCTAGAAGGAGCTGGAGACGAGGATGATGCAGTTGGAAGCCGACCTCAAGGCGAGCGGCGAGGAGCTTGCCGTGCTCAAGCACGAACGCGAGAAGGATGCTACCGCCCATGGTGAGCTGCAGGGTCTTCTCGCTGAGAGGAGCAAGGAGCTCAGCGCCGCCAAGGACTCCAACGCGGATCTCGAGTTGAAGCTAGCTACGCTGACTCGGACGCTGGACGACGCCAAGGAGCGAGAGAAGACTTTGTCGGAGAAGGTCAAGGCCGACGCAGCGCTGCTGGCGAGTATTGCCGTCACCCAGAACTCATTTAGGGAGACGGTGGAGCACTGGACTGAGGGTCTGGTGAACATCGCCGCAGTCATCGACGGGGAGCTGGCGCAGCTGGGGATGGAGGACTTTATGTATCCCTCCGACGAGCATCTCCAACCCAGCGCCAAGCTCAGCCTATTCTTCAAGGGCGTGGCGATGGCACTCCAGCGACTCCAGGAGAAGATCCCGAAGCAGCTGGCCGACGAGTCACGCAGGATCTGCGCGGGGGCTCTCCAGAAGGTGCTGATGAAGGTGGCCTTTCGCAACCCAGGCCTCAGCTTCACCAACGTCCTCAAGTCCTTGCCGCCGGATGCCGACGTGGAAGCGCTCAAGGCCCTTGTCGCACCCATCGTGGACAAGGTGAGCGGGATCAAAAGGGTTGAGGGCGACCGCGTAGACTAGGCCATCCGTTTCTTCTTTTTCCTTGTCGCTGCTGGCCATATTATGAAATCAATCTGTTAGGCGCTGCGACAAGTTATCTTGTAACATAACTCCATTTCTGGTATCGATTGCTACGTTACTTCCTTTACTAGATCCCTTTGTATGTTTTTACCCTACGCTTTTAGGGAACTTGTCGGCGCAGGCACCCGAGCCGCGAGCGCTGAGTGCGGGACATCAGCAGCCTGCTGGCGGTACCGCTTCCGACAAGAAACCTTGTCGCGACTAGTTGCAGCACACTTAAGTTGTTGAGCGGACTCGAAACAAAGTAAGGGCGCAACTAGCTACGAGTTGGTTCCTCCGCGCACAGGTTTTCCATACAAAGCACGGTCGTTCGAGGAAGATAACTTAAAATTTAAAACTAATTGCTCAAACTTTGGCAACTTAGCTTTTCTGTCGTTTGCTTCCCGGCAAGGCGAGACTTCCTTAAACGACGCCTGGTCCACACCATTATCTTCTCCTTCCCCCCCGGCAAACTTGTGTGCGAGGGAACCTTCCTTTCCTTTGTTGAGAAAAAGATAGAAGAGAAAATAAAGATATGGAGCCTTTCGGCTCGTTATTGCTTACCGGGGGTAGGTGCTGCACAAAGTGTCAGATAACGCATGCAAGAAAGAAAATAATGCATGAAATTGACAAGGTGTGCGGAGCACATGATCTTTACTTATGCACGGGATCTGCGCCCGGCTTTGTACAAAGGATTACATGCAACATCGGCAAGACTTGTACAAAAGGTGGTTGCCGGAACAGGTTCCGGCAACCGCGCCCTATGGGTAAAACTTACGAAGATGTTCAATGTTCCAGGAGTTGCTCATCGGAATACCATCTTCGGTCTCAAGGCGGACAGCGCCGGACCTAGTGACTCGTTTCACCCGATAAGGGCCTTCCCACTTTGGCGTCAACTTGTTGGAATTCTTGGCGGACTGAACGCGCCGAAGAACAAGGTCGCCTTCCTCGAAGCTTCTGGCATTAACTTTGCGGCTATGGTAGCGGCGCAAAGCTTGCTGGTATCGAGCAGCTCGTACAGCAGCCTGAAGACGATCCTCCTCAAGGAGCAGCGCGTCATCTTGTTGTAGCTGCTCTTGCTCAAGCTCATCATAAGCGAGCACTCGAGGTGATCCGTATACGAGTTCCGTGGGGAGAACTGCCTCTGCTCCATATACTAGAGCGAACGGTGTCTGGCCAGTGGCTCGATTTGGCGTCGTCCTGATCGACCAAAGAACCACCGACAGCTCCTCGATCCAGTTTCTTCCGCACTTGTGTAGCCTGTCGAAAGTCCTGGTCTTGAGCCCGCGCAACACTTCAGCGTTTGCCCTCTCCGCTTGACCGTTGCTTCTCGGATGAGCAACAGAAGCGAAGCAGACCTTGGCGCCAAGATCTTGGACGTACTGCATGAAGGTGCGGCTCGTGAATTGCATGCCATTGTCGGTGATGATCCTGTTAGGGATCCCGAAACGGCAAACAATTGACCTGAAGAACTTGACCGTTGACTGTGCTGTCACCTTCCTCACTGGTTCCAATTCCGGCCACTTTGTGAACTTGTCGATTGCAACGTACAAGTACTCAAAGCCCCCGACAGCTCGGGGAAAGGGGCCGAGGATGTCGAGCCCCCAGACCGAAAATGGCCAGGATAAAGGGATCGTCTGGAGAGCTTGAGCTGGCTGGTGTATCTGCTTGGAATGGAACTGGCACGCTTCACACTTGGTTACTTGTGCAGTTGCATCCTGGAGGGCTGTCGGCCAAAAGAAACCTTGCCGGAAAGCTTTGCCGACAAGTGCTCTTGCGCCAATGTGGTGACCACATATGCCTCCATGTATCTCCGCAACAGCTTCTGTTCGTCTTCCCGGCAAATACACTTCAATTTCACACCGTTGAGTCTTCTTCTGTACAGTGTGTCGTCGACAAACTGGTACATACTTAACTGCCAGGCTACTTTTTCCGCTTCTTCTTGCTCTTCGGGAAGTTCTCCTGTCTGAAGGAAATGGACAATCTGTTGCGCCCATGTTGGAGCTTGTGGCTCGACAACAAGGACTAAAGGCACTTCTGCTGCTGCGGGAACATCAGCTTCTACGGCAAGAACCTATGGTTCAGCCGGAGCTTGATGTTCCCCGACAAGCTTGCCGGGGCAAAGCTTGTCGGGAGCGTCTGCTTCAACGGAACAAGCACTAAGGTCTGCCGGAGCAGACTGCTCCTCAACACTCTTGGCGTTGATCTTGGGGACCTTCTTGGCGGCGGCTTCGGGAAGCTCTGCCGGAAAATAGTCGCCAGAAATCAACTTTCTCTTCTTGCTCTGTCCAGTTGATGGTGTTACATATGGTTGAGTCAGCTTGAGCACAAAGATCCCTGGTTCCACAGGTAACTTAAGTGCGGCGCACTTTGACAGGCCATCAGCGATGTCCTTCTGAGCTCTTGGAACATGTTCCATCTGTAGGCCGTCAAAGTGCTCTTCTAGCTTTCTCACTTCATCAACATAAGCTTCCATCAACGGACTCTGATAACTCTTGTTCACTTGGCGGACGACAAGCTGTGAGTCACCCCTAATAATGAGCTTTTTGATCCCAAGGTCTGCCGCGATCCTGAGACCGGCAAGCAAGCCTTCATACTCTGCAGTATTGTTCGTTGCTTGCTCCTTGGGAAAGTGCATCTGGACTACGTACTTGAGGTGCTCTCCGGTGGGCGCGACAAGCAGCACGCCCGCACCGGCGCCTTGCAGCGAGAAGGCACCATCAAAGTACATTAGCCACTCTTTGCTTGCCTCCTTGACGGGGATGCTCGTTTCTGGGATCTCTTCATCTTGTGTCGGCGTCCACTCTGCTATGAATTCCGCCAATGCTCTGCTTTGGATAGTTGAGGTACTCTCAAACTTAAGACCAAAGCTTGACAGTTCCAGTGCCCACTCGACAATCCTGCCCGTTGCTTCTGGGTTTTGCAGTATCCTCTTCAGCGGAAAACGAGTGACGACTGTGATCTCATGTGCTTGGAAGTAGTGGCGCAGCTTTCTTGAGGCCATGAGAAGGCCGAAAAGCAACTTCTGCACACCAGAGTACCTCGACCTAGCCCCCTATAGAAGGGAACTGACAAAGTAAACCGGGCGCTGCACCATCCTTTTCTGCACCTTCAAATGCTCCTGCGCAAACCCATCCTTGTCGGGACCAGAGCTTGTCGGACCAGAGCTTGCCGGGCCAGAGCTTGCCGGCGAAGCCCCCTGCTTGTCGCTGGATGCACCTGCCGTGGTTGCTGGCTCATCATCCGCCTCCCTCTCTGCTACTAACGCAACACTAACCACTTGATTGGTTTCCGCTATATACAGCAGCAACTTCTCTTGTGGCTTAGGTGCGACAAGTATTGGAGTGGAGGACAGGTATCTCTTCAAGTCCTGCAGCGCAGCCTCCGCCTTCGGAGTCCATTTCATTGGACCTGCCTTCTTCAAAATTTTGAAGAATGGCAGGGCGCGCTCAGCAGATCTAGAGATAAACCTGCTGAGAGCAGCCACGCAACCGGCAAGCCTTCGCACATCCTTGACGCGCTTTGGTGCTTCAATCTGCTCGATGGCCTTGATCTTGTCGGGATTGGCTTCAATTCCCCTCTGAGACACGAAGAACCTGAGAAGCTTGCCGAAAGGGACTCCAAACACACACTTCTCGGGGTTGAGCTTGAGGTTGATCTTGCGTAGATTTGCAAATGTTTCGTCTAAATCTTGAATCAGGGTTGCTCTGTCCTTGCTCTTGACCACTATGTCATCCATGTAGGCTTCCACATTTCTGTGCATTTGCGGCTCAAAAGCATGATGGACTACCCTTGCAAACGTTGAACCAGCATTCTTCAAACCGAAAGGCATCCGTACGAAACAGTACGTGCCACACGGGGTGATGAATGCAGTCTTCTCCTCATCTTCTTCTGCCATGAAGATCTGATGCTATCCTGAGTATGCATCAAGAAATGAAAGCAAGTCACATCCGGCCGTGGAGTCAACAATCTGGTCGATGCGCGGCAAGGGAAATGGGTCTTTGGGACAAGCTTTATTAACATCGGTAAAGTCGATACAAAGCCTCCATTTCCCGTTAGCCTTGCGCACGACTACAGGATTGGCCAACCACGTAGGATGGAGCACTCCTCTGACAAGGCTTGCTGCTTCCAACTTCTTGATTTCCTCTGCAATGAATTCTTGGCGCTCCACTGCTTGCTTCCTGACTTTCTGCTTGACGGGCCGCGCATGAGGACAGACGGCAAGGTGGTGCTCAATTACTTTCCTGGGAACACCGGGGATGTCAGACGGTTGCCACGCAAACACGTCGACATTCGCCCGTAGGAAAGCAACGAGCGCGCTTTCCTATTTGGGGTCAAGAGTGGCACTGATGGTGAAGGTACCACCAGTGCCGTCCTTCTTGGCGGACACCTTCTTGGTCTCAGGTGGAGCTGCCATTGCCTTCTTACACTTGCCGGTGGAGCTCGATGGTGCGTCCTCGACGGTAGCGCAGCACTCCGAAGAGGTGCGCTTGCCGGAGTGGGCATCAGAGCTCTTGCCGGACTTGGTCTTCTTCTTCCCCCGGGAGCTTCAGCGGAAAGTGACTTGCGATCTGTTGCAGCTGTTGCTTCCCGGTAGATCTTGTCGGTACAGATAAGAGCATCCTTCTTGTCGCCAGGGACAGAGATGACACTTATCGGGCCTGGCATCTTCAGCACGTTGTAGGCATAGTGAGAGGCTGCCATGAATTTGGCGAGTGCTGGACGGCCGAGTATCCCATTATAAGGAAATGGAAAATCAGCAACGTCAAAAGTGACCCTCTAAGTTCTGAAGTTCAGCTCGCTGCCAAATGTTACCGGCAACGTAATCTTTCCCTTCGGCTTGCTCCTTCCCGGGTTGATTCCTTGGAACGTGCCGGTCTCTTCGAGCTCGCTGTCAGGGATCTGGAGTTTCTGGAGCACCGCGGAGGAGGTCAGGTTCAAGCCGGCCCCGCCGTCAACTAACATCTTAGTGACCTTGAGGTTGCGGATAGTTGATGAAACCAACATCGGCAAGCACCCGACAGCAGTTATGCGATCAGGGTGGTCCTCAATATCAAAGATGATAGGCGTGCTGGACCATTTCAGAGGCTTGCGTGACTCGACGGGTGGCTCTGCTGCATTAACTTCCCGCACCCACTGCTTGAGTTGGCGGTGTGAAGTGTGCAGAGAAGCACCGCCGTCAACGCACAGGACCTCCGTGGCTTTCTGGAACTCCTGCTCATCGGCCTCCTCATCATCCATGTCTTCGTCGTCATCGTCATCTTCATCCTTGTCGCGGCCGCGGGGAGGTCTGTCTCCTTGCCGCTGCTTGGCCTTGCCGCGGCGTCCTCCTCGGCCGGGACGTTTCTTGCCGGATCCTCCAGCACCTTCCTGGGCCTTCTCCTTGTCGCGCCGCTCGTACTCAGCCTTCTGCTGCTCAACAAGCTACTTGACTTTCTTGCAGCTCTGGAGATCATGGCCCTTGGTGCGGTGGATCTTGCAGTATTGCTTGTTGTTGCCGTCCTGCTTGTCGGCGACCGCCACATCCTGGGCAACCTCCTTGCCGGAGCTACCAGCTTTGGTTGTCTTGGCGCCACCTCCGTTGCCGGACTGCTCAACAACTAGCACTTCTTTGCCTTTCCTTTTCCTGTTATTCCGCCACCGGTTTTTCTTTGCCGGGGCGGCATCCTCACTGTCAGATCCTCCTGCTCCTACATTCTCTCCGGGGAGTCTCCTCCCTTCCTCAGCACGTGCACACTTGTCGGCCAGGGCATATAGCTCACTGACGTCTCTGATCTTGCACATCGTCATCTCCCCCCGCATCCTGCGGTTCCGCACGTTCTGGTGGAACGCGCTGATCACCGCGACAGGGTGGACGTCTGGGATGTTGTGCTGTACACTGCTGAATCTCTGAATGTACTTGCGCAGGGGTTCTCCTTCCTTCTGGGCAAGCAGGTGAAGGTCACTCTCTTGGCCATGAGGCTTGTGGCCGCCTGTGAAGGCGCCGACAAACTGATGGCATAGATCATCCCAAGAGGATATGGAGTTGTCCGGCAAGTGCATGAGCCAGGATCTGACGTTGGGCTTGAGCACCAGCGAGAAGTAGTTGGCAAGGATCTTGTCGTCCCGCCCCCCAGCAGCTTGCACCGCAATGGTGTAGATGCTGAGGAACTCCAATGGATGCGTCTTGCCGTCGTACTTCTCCGGTACGTCTGGCTTGAAGTTCTTCGTGCTGGGCCACTGGACTTGCCGCAGCTCACGAGTGAACGCATGGCAACCTACCGCGTACGGCAAGTCGCCTGGTTCCCCTGGCGCATGCATGTCAATAGAAGGCCCAGCGCGCTTGTCGGATTGACGTCGCGCTTCTCTTCGGCGCTCGATGCGAGTACGAGCGTCTTCTTGCTGTCGATTGCTAAGAACTTGGCGTTGATCGTGACGAGCTCGTGGATCCGACGATGCGGTGGAGTCGCTGTCGAGGTGGATCCGGCGAGTCGGCGATCTTGGCCTTCGGGGTGGAGATTGCATGGTGGTTGCACCCCCACCAGTTTCGTCGCCACCGGCTCGCGCCTGGCAACCCTGCCGCGGCGGCGACGTGCTCTACTGCCACGGAGTGTCGCCGTTGGCGTAGCCGATGAGACTCTGAATGGTGGCCCTCCATTCGTCGATCTTGTCCGATGTCGGAGGGTAATCCAGGAGCAGTTGAGCTCGCGCCAAAGCTTCTGCCGGAGTGGCGGGTGGCAGTGGTTGATGGCGCGAGGAGCGGGATATGCTCGGACTTCTAACTATGTTAGAAGGAGCATTATCCCGTCCGGGTGACCGTGTCTCGCTCGTGCTGGCACGCTGGCGTGCATGTTGGTCTTGGCCCAACAAACGTATGGTACTGCGAGTACCATGACGTTGTCGGTCCCGCGCCTCCTGAGATGGGCGCGGAACAAGCACGGACGTCGAGGTCTGAGCCGCTTTGCCCTTGGACCTGGCAGCGTCGTGAGCTCCCTCGCTGATGTCCGTTCTCCCGTCGGCGTCTGCCCCACCACTCGTTTGCTCCGGTGGTGGTGGGATCGACGCGGATGGAGCAGCTGCCTCCGAAGTCTTCTTCTTCGGTGGCATGTTGATGAAGAAAACGAAGATCTAGCTCGTGTGCACGCCGGATCAGGTTCATGCAATCTCGACGCCCCCTACATGGCGCGCCATAGATGTCAGGGAAACTAATCCACGAACACCTATGGGGCCGGCGGACCGGGCCCCTTTCGGTTCGGCGGGGGGCGGAGGTCGCACGAAGAGCAGATCGAGGCGAGACACACGAGCATTTTACCCAGCTTCGGAGCTCTCCAGAGAGATAATACTCCTACTGCTGCTTGTCTGATTGTATTATGTTCTTGCTCGAGAGAGAGCTAAGTGTTCTTCTGGCTTCCGAATGATCCGAACCTCCTCTACGTTGCGCATGGGCCTCCTTTTATATGTTAAAGGGGTCACCGACAGGTGGCAATGTAAACAAGGGTACAAATGTAAAAAGTGAGGTGGTTGGTACAGTTACTTGTACAGTGTTTCCTACCTAACCCTGACGGCAGGGGACAAGGGCATTAAATGCCCATCTGTGTCGCCCACATCAGTGCAGAAAAGGACCGTCAGGGGCGCCACCGCTTTCCACGATGGCGATCTTGTCAGCATCGCATGCCACTGCGCACCGCTGGCTGCACAGCCTTCCGCCACGCGCGCCGGGAAAGGCCCCCAGGGCGACACGTTGGTGGATGCGCTGGAGCGTGGGCACAGAGTGGCCGCTTGCTGCGGCAAGTGCCTTGCCACGGTCGTTGTCTTGTCGCGCTCGGGAGCTTGTCGCTCACCGGGCCTTGCCGGGACGCGCGGCGCGTCGCGGCAAGTTCCTTGAGATGCCTTGGTTGGCCTTCCCAGCAAGCTCCTCTTGCCGGGGTCTTGTCTCCTTGGCTTGAACACTTTGTTCTTGAATGGCTCCAAAGGAGCCACGGAGGATCTTGGCGGTCACCCGGCAAGCCCTTGCCGCGGGGCGCTGCAACTGCCCGTGCACAAGTTCGGGGTACTAGGGTACCCCTATCCTAGTACACCGACAATGGATTATACGCACTTTTACCTTTCCACCATTGCTAGCCTCTTCGGTACCGTGCATTGCCCTTTCTCACCTTGAGAGTTGGTGCAAACTTTGCCGGTGCATCCAAACCCTGTGATACGATACGCTCTATCACACATAAACCTCCTTATGTCTTCCTCAAAATAGCCATCATACCTACCTATTTATGGCATTTCCATAGCCATTCCGAGATATATTGCCATGCAACTTTCCACCGTTCCGTTTATCATCTCCATGACATACATTACTTTTGTCATATTGCCATTGCATGATCATGTAGTTGACATCGTAATTGTGGCAAAGCCACCATGCATTATTTTTCATACATGTCACTCTTGATTCATTGCACCATCTCGGTACACCGCCGGAGGCATTCATATAGAGTCATATCTTGTTCTAGTTTCGAGTTGTAATTCATATGTTGTAATCAATAGAAGTGTGATGATCATCATTTTTAGAGCATTGCCCAAAAAAAAGAAGAAAGGCCAAAAGAAAAAAAGAAAGGCCAAAAAAAAGGAATTTTTTTAAAAAAATTAAATAAATAAAGGGGCAATGCTACTATCTCTTTTTCCACACTTGTGCTTCAAAGTAGCACTTTGTTCTTTATGTAGTGAGTCTCATATATTGTGCTTCAAAGTAGCACCATGTTTTTCATGTAGAGAGTCTCATAAGTTGTCTTTTTTATACTAGTGGGAATTTTTCATTATAGAACTTGGCTTGTATATTCCTACGATGGGCTTCCTCAAATGCCCTAGGTCTTCGCGAGCAAGCAAGTTGGATGCACACCCACTAGTTTTCTTTTGTTGAGCATTTATTTATAGCTCTAGTGCATCCGTTGCATGGCAATCCCTACTCCTCACATTGACATCAATTGATGGGCATTTCCATAGCCCGTTGATTATCCTCGTCAATGTGAGGCTTTCTCCTTTTTTGTCTTCTCCACACAATCCCCATTATCATATTCTATTCCACCCATAGTGCTATATCCATGGCTCATGCTCATGTATTGCGTGAAGGTTGAAAAAGTTTGAGATTATTTAAGTATGAAACAATTGCTTGGCTTGTCATCGGGGGTATAGAAGTTGGGAACATCTTTGTGTGACGAAAATGAAGGATAGCCTAACTATATGATTTTGTAGGGATGGACTTTCTTTTGCCATGTGAAAGGATCAATATGGTTGACTAGAGGGGGGGTGAATAGGCAACTAACAATTTTTAGAATTTTCTTTAACAATTTAAATCTTGCAACGAAATAGGTTGTCTAGATGTGCAACTACATGGACAACCTATATGATGCAAAGACAACTAGCACACAAGCAAGCAATAGATACAACACAAGTAAGGTTGCAAAAGTAAAGGCACAAGATAACCAAGAGTGGAGCCGATGGAGATGAGGATGTGTTACCAAAGTTCCTTCCTTTTAAGGGGATGTACATCTCTGTTAGAGTGGTGTGGAGGCACAATGCTCCCCAAGAAGCCACTAGGGCCACCGTAATCTCCTCACGCCCTCACACAATGCGAGATGTCGTGATTCCACTATTGGTGCCCTTGAAGGCGGCGACCGAACCTTTACAAACAAGATTGGGGCTATCTCCACAACACTTGGAGGCTCCCAACAACACCACGAAGCTTCACCACAATGGAGTATGGCTTCGAGGTGACCTCAACCGTCTAGGACGCTCAACACCCAAGAGTAACAAGATCCGCTAGGGATAAGTGGGGGGAATCAAATTTCTCTTGGTGGAAGTGTAGATCTGGGCCTTCTCAACCAATCCTGAGCAAATCAACAAGTTTGACTGGCTAGGGAGAGAGATCGGGCGAAAATGGAGCTTGGAGCAACAATGGAGCTTTGGGGGAAAGAGGTAAGTCAACTTTGGGGAAGAAGACACCTTTATATAGTGGGGGAACCAATCCAACCGTTACCCCACTAAACAGCCCCGCACAGAGCGGTACTACCGCTTGGGCAGGGCGGTACTACCGCTGAGGGCGGTACTACCGCTCTTACCCAGCAGTACTGCCGCGTTGATGGGGAGGACGGGGACCTAACCCCAGAGCGGTACTACCGTGGGAGTAGGCGCGGTACTACCGCTTGGAGCGGTACGAACCGAAGGAGCTACACCCTCTTGAATAAAACACCGAGGGGAGGTAATCGTCTTGTGCCAATGGATGAATCTCTGAAAGAACTTAACGCACGCGATTAGTCCGCACAAGCATTACCATCAATCACCAAAACATCTTGGGGATAAATATGCCCTTACAATCTCCCCCTTTTTGGTGGGTTGATGACAATACTGGATTTGCACAACATGAGAGATAAAGGACAAGCGCAAAAACCCCAACGTCCTAAAATGTAGATGAGCTCCCCCTAGATGTGTGCTATCTAGATAAGTGCTTTGGACTGCACGGCACACATACTAGGATCAACGCTCCCCCTACATTTTAGAGACCAACCACCTAAGCAGGGTATAAGTGAGTAGCATAGATAACTTAACAGGATAAGCATGCAACTCATAAGATAGATAGAGACATAGATAAAGATACTGGAACTTAGGTCTCACTGACACAAACCAAACAAAGCAAATTGTGAGGGAAACACAAACACAGAAGACGGAAGACACAAAGCACAAATCCCTAAACTCTCTCCCCCTTTGGCATCGAGACACCAAAAAGGAGAGGGAGTGTTGCTACGGCTCCAGGTGATAGCAAAGAGGGACACACACATCAGAGCTTAGCGGGATCATCTGCGCCACCGTCGTCAGTCGGGAAGTGCTCGGCATCAGAATCGGTCCACGGGCAGTGCTGCTGAATCCACTCCTCCTCCTCGGTAAGCTGGTCCTCAGATCCACTGATAACTGTAGCACCCAACTGACGCATGAGCTCCTTGTGGCGACATCAGGCCTTCTTCTTAGCCACATGAGTCATGTACTGACCGTGAGACTCCATGCAGAACAGCTTCTTCATCTTGAGCTTGAGCTTCTTTGCCCAAGAGGGCTCTGCCTCAGAAGGCACGTAGTCATCATCATCATCCTCAGCCTCAGCCCCAGTCTCCTCCTCAGTCTCCATGGCAGTAGCAGACAAAGGAACTCCAGTCCTAGGGGCCTGAGTGCCCTAGTTATCCTTCTTCCTCAGACTCTTGACGTCGTGAGAGACCAACTCACCAGTCTCCAGAATCGCCTGGGGATAGACACGTTCCCAGGTCTTCTCAATAAGCAGCATGATGAACGGACCATAAATCGGGCACTTGCGCTCTGAGATAGGAGATAACAGCTCAGACCACATAACATGAGAGATATCCAGGGACTCTCCGGTGTTCTGTCCCATCTCACGCTGGCAGAAGGGAAGCATGTCCATGAGATAGGAGTGAACCATATCCAGATTCCCGATACGAGGGAAAAGAGTCTCTCTGAAGATACGGTGAAGGATATCCAGATAGGCAGGCAGCTCATAAGTTTCCTTCTTCGTCTCAGGGTTGATCCTCAAAGTGTAGTAGGGCCATAGAGCTTGCTTGTGAGTGGCGGTGGTGCGGTGGTGGGGGCGAAAGCCGACAGGAGACTCAAGACCTAGATCTTGCACCCCAATCAAATCCATGAAAGCTTTCCACTTGACTGAAAGCAACTTGCCATTGGTCATCCAAGTCAGTGTCCTGTCCTCATCAGTCCCGAGGTGAACCGTGGCATAGAATTGGGCCACAATATCAACATCATAATCTTTGTTGAATTGCATGATCCCAAGAATGTTCAGTTGAGTGCACATCTGAAGAGCTTCACCAAAGTATTCAGGATCCTTCTCCATATGGTCGGTGTCGATGGAGTGCACGTTGACAAGAGGTTCTTCTTGCCTTTGAGAACATCAAAGAAGATGGCAAACTGGAACCTGTTCCAGAACGAACGATTGACCAAGGTGGGATCTTGGTCAGCCTCATACGGGTTGCGGCGACGCCTTGCCCAGAACTCCTTGGGCGGCATTTCTGGCACGGTTTTGCCTGGCTTTGGCTTGACCCCAGGCTTCTTCTGGAGTTGAGGTGGAGGTGGAGCACTTGACGAACCTCCGGCAGACTCAGTGGTGCGGTAGCGCTTGGACGTGGCACGACCGGGGTTGACACGATGAGCCTGATGCTCAGGAACCTCATCACCTGGAACCACACACAAGAACACGCAAACAACCAGAAAGAACGAGCATAAGCCACAAAACACGAGCAAAAAGATCACTGAGAGGTAAGAGCATGGTGGAAACTGGTAGAGGGCGGTGGTACCGTGACCCATGAGCGGTAGTACCGCTCAAAGCGGTAGTACCGCTCTAGCGAGAGAGGTAGTACCGCTCCAAGCGGTAGCACCACTCCGGAGAGAGCGGTAGTACCACTTGAGACGGGGAAACAGCAGTTTCCCACTGCCGCGGTCAGATCCGGAACTACCGTCCTACCAAATTCAAAAATACTCCAACCAAACACCAATCCAAACTGTCTAGAAGCATTCTCCATCCTACTCAAGCCTAGATCTGGCCAGAAATCTAGAGATGCAACTGCTATTGCCCTAAGATGCGAGATTGGAAATCTAGACAAGAAGAAAAAGGGAGCGGGGGCAATACCGGCATCCATGGCAAGAGGACAAGGTGGGGATCGACTCCACCAAAGTGGAGAGGAACGCCCCGGAGAGGGAGATCCGCCAGAGCCCTCCCGCGGCGCCGGTTGCTGAAGAGAGAGGAACAGAGCAAGGGGGCGAGCGAATGGGTATGGGGGAGAAGAAACTCCCCCTGCCCCCGATATAACCCCCTGCCCGCGCCTCACAGCGGTAGTACCGCGCTGGAGAGCGGTAGTACCGCTCACCACCAGCGGTAGTACCGCTCAGCAACAAAAAAAACTTCTAGACAAGCGACTAAAGCACCAAAGAGACAAGAAAGCAAGGCTAAGGGAAAGAGAAGACCAACAAGGCAACACACACTAACAACGGTCCAGAACCCACTCTTACAAAAACAACCACATGAAATAGAGCGAGCTCTGGCCTCTCTCAAGAGAGGGCGGTGGCCGGAGCCACCTATGTTTGAGTCAATTGGTATGGCACCGCGAAGAATTATCCTTGGGCCCATGACCAAAACTCATCTTTGAAGCACAAGTACCATAAAAAAATGGCTAATGTGAAAGAGTTGATCGTTTTATGCATAATGGGGGGAGGGAGAGTTCATTGAGAGAAGAACACTCCCCCTATGTCCATGCCTACATATAAGCTCCAAGTTGAGTGAGGAGGGGTGTGCAAGGGTTCAAGTCACATTGCTCGAATCAATGATATTTAGCTCATGCCTTAACTCGCGAAATGTTGCTTCATCCAAGGGCTTCATGAAAATATCTGCAAGGTTATCATGAGTGTTGACATACTTGAGCTCGATCTCCCCTCGCCTAATGTGATCCCGGATGAAATGATACCGAATCTCAATATGCTTCGTCTTGAAGTGTTGCACCGGGTTGAGAGAAATCTTGATGGCACTTTTGTTGTCACACCAAAGAGGCACTTTGTCACAAATGAAACCGTATTCCTTTAAAGTTTGCCTCATCCATAAAAGTTGTGCACAACAACTACCGGCCGCCACATATTCTGCTTCGGTGGACGAGAGATATACACAACTTTGCTTTTTGGAAGACCAACTCACCAAAGAGCACCCAAGAAACTTGCACCCTCCGGAAGTGGACTTCCTATCCACTTTGTCTCCCTCCCAATCGGAACCCGTAAATCCTTCAAGTTTGAAGTTTGCCCCTCTTGGGTACCATAAGCCAAAGTTTGGGGTATGAGCCAAATATCGAAAGATTCTCTTGACCGCCACATAGTGACTTTCCTTCGGTGCGGCTTGAAACCGTGCACACATCCCCACACTCAACATGATATCCGTTCTAGATGCACAAAGGTAAAGCAAGGAACCAATCATGGAGCGATATACCTTTTGATCCACCGCTTTACCATTGGGATCAATGTCAAGTTGGCACTTGGTGGGCATTGGAGTAGAAGCCGGCTTGACATCACTTAGCTTGAATCTTTTTAGCATGTCTTGAGTGTATTTGGCTTGGTTGATGAAGGTTCCTTCTCTTCTTTGTTTGATGTCAAAACCAAGGAAGAACTTCAACTCTCCCATCGAAGACATCTTGAACTTAGAGGTCATGAGAGCGGCAAATTCTTCATTGAAAGCTTTGTTAGGAGAACCAAAGATAATGTCATCAACATATAGTTAGCACACAAACAACTCCCCTTTGACCTTCTTAGTAAAAAGAGTGGGATCGATTAGCCCAACTTCAAATCCACGATCTTGTAACAACTCAGTAAGGTGGTCATACCACGCACGTGGGGCTTGTTTAAGGCCATAGAGTGCCTTATCGAGTTGATACACATGATCCGGGAAGTAAGGATCCTCGAACCCGGGGGGTTGCTTGACATAAACCAACTCATTAATGGGACCATTAAGAAAAGCACTTTTCACATCCATTTGTTGCAACTTAAAGTTGTGATGGGAAGCATAAGCAATCAACAAACTAATGGATTCAAGGCGAGCAATGGGAGAAAAGGTTTCACCGTAGTCGATACCTTCGACTTGGGAGTAGCCTTGTGCTACCAATCTTGCCTTGTTGCGAATGATGTTCCCATGAGCATCTTGCTTGTTCTTGAAGATCCACTTGGTTCCAATGATGTTATGGTTCCCTGAAGGCCTTGGCACCAATCTCCACACCTTGTTGTACTCAAAGTTGTTGAGTTCTTCATGCATGGCATTGAGCCAATCCGAGTCTTCGAGCGCCTCATAGACCTTATGGGGTTCAACACAAGAGACAAACGCGTGATGTTCACAATAGTTTTCTAATTGTCTACGAGTTCTTACCCCCTTTCTTAGGCTTCCAACCACATTCTCCATGAGATGACCTTTGGTGGTGAGTTTGGAAGCAATCTTCGCGGCACAATGCTCTAATTCCTCCTCAGATGTGGAAGGAGGAGGGTTCACTTGATCATCTTGAGCGTCGTCATGAGCTTGTTCTTGATCTTGAGCTTGCTCATGATCTTGAACTTGCTCGGAGGGGAGAACTTGACCTTGGGCATCATGTGGAGGTTCACCACCATCTTGAGATTGATCTTGCCCTTGGTCTTGTTCCTGAGGTTGAGGGCCTACACTTTGTTCTTCGGAAGCGTGTGGGTCTTGAGTAGGTGAAGGCTCCACTGGAGTGGAGCATTGTCCTTCTCCTTCGGCCACAAGGGGTTCCTCAGTGGGTAGAATATGACCAATACCCATTCTTCTTATGGTTTGGGGAGGAATTTCATCACCTACATCACAAGTACCACTTTGCTCCACTTGGGAGCCGTTATTTTCGTCAAACTCCATGTTACACGTCTCCTCAATGAGTCCATTGGACTTGTTGAGAACACGATAAGCGTGAGAGTTTGTAGCATAGCCAACAAATATGCCCTCATGAGCTCTAGCCTCAAATTTAGACAAACGGACACCTTTCTTGAGAATGAAACACTTACACCCGAACACCCAGAAGTACTTGAGATTGGGCTTGTTCTCGGTGAGTATCTCATATGGAGTCTTGTTCAAGCCTTTGCGGAGATAGAGCCGATTGGATGCATGACATGCAGTGTTGATGGCTTCGGCCCAAAAGTTGTATGGAGACTTGAACTCCGCCATCATGGTCCTTGCCGCATCCATCAACGTCCGGTTCTTCCTCTCCGCAACACCATTTTGTTGAGGGGTGTATGGTGCAGAATATTGGTGCTTGATCCCCTCATCACTAAGAAACTCATCCAAGGTGTAGTTCTTGAACTCGGTGCCGTTGTCACTTCTTATTGTCAAGATCTTCGCATTATGTTCACGTTGAGCTTCATTTGAAAAGTCGATGACAGTTTGTTGAGTCTCACTCTTCCTCTTGAAGAAGTATACCCAAGTGTATCTTGAATAATCATCCACAATCACCAAGCAATACTTTCTACCCCCAAGACTATCAAAGGATGGAGGCCCAAAGAGGTCCATGTGCAGGAGCTCCAAGGGTCTCTTCGAGTAGATGATAGTCGTGGGAGGGTGAGCCGTCTCATGAAGCTTTCCTTCGATACAAGCACTGCAAACACGATCTTTGGCAAAACTAACATTCGTTAGTCCATGAACATGGTCCCGCTTGAGAAGACTTTGCAAAGATCTCATATTGACGTGGGCTAAGCGGCGATGCCAAAGCCATCCCACATCAACTTTAGCCATTAGGCATGTCACGGTCTTAGTGGGTTGCTCTGAAAAGTTAATCACATAGAGACCGTTCTCGACATGCCCAACAAAGGCTACTTTAAGAGTCTTGCTCCATAAGAGGGCCACGGTATCAATATCAAAGAAGGTGGGAAAGCCCATGAGTGCAAGTTGACGAACAGAAAGTAAATTGAATGCAAGGGACTCAACAAGCATGACTTTCTCAATCGTTAGATCATGAGAAATGACAACCTTGCCAAGACCCAATACCTTAGAATGTGAGGCATCACCCCATTCAACATTGGTGGGCATAGATGGGATCTTGTGCACGTCCACCACCAAGTCCTTGCTCCCGGTCATATGATTTGTTGCTCCACTATCGAGCAACCATGATCCCCACCGGAAGAAAACACCTACAAGAGATCAATGCTTGGTTTTAGGTACCCATTGAGTAATGGGTCCTTTGATGTTAGTAACAAGGGTCTTAGGAACCCAAATAGACCATTCAATGTACTCATAAGAAGAACCAACAAATTTAGCATAAACATGCCCATCACTAGCACGGCACAACACATAAGAGGGGTTAAAGTCGCCGGCATTGTTGGGAGAGATGGCTTTGCGCTCTTTGGCATCACCACTCTTCGCATTGTTATTCTTCTCCTTAGGAGCACCCTCTCCCTCCTTCACAAAGGTTTGCTTGAGCGGGGGAGGTCGATTGGTATTGTTATTCTTCTCCTTGTTCTTCTTCTTGTTCTTGGACTTGGGTGAGAACCCAACTCCCTCCTTGCCCACAACTTCCTTTTGATTGCTCAAAAGGTCATTTAGGTTCTTCTCGCCTTGTATGCATGACACAAGACCTTTCTTGAGTTGTTCCTTCAACTTGACATTCTCCTCCACGAGATGCACATGCTCACAACATGGGTTAGTAGCATTTGCATTATCAATCAAGACCATGTGAGGAAATGTGGCCTTTTCCTTGGTTAGCTTAACTTGGAGTTGAGCATGAGACTCCTTGAGGTTTGCATGAGCACCTTTCAAGACCTTATGGGCCTTGTCAAGTACATCAAACTCCTCCTTGAGTCTAACATGATCAACCCCATGTTTAGCCTTCTCGGAAGTTAGAACACGAGACACAACAAGAGCATGATCAAGATCTTTCTTTAGTTTGGCATGGCCATCGTTGTGTGACTCCTCAAGAGCCAAATGATGCCCATGCTCTTCCTCAAGAGCATTAGATAGATCCGATATCTCATCGGCATAGTCACGACTATGACCTTCCATCTTAGAGATGGTTTCTTCGTGAGCCTCTATCATGTCATTGGCTTCACCAAGTTGTTCCAAGAGAGCAACGTAGTGCTTCTTGGATTTGCCCTTGAGCTTACTCATGAAGGACTCAAATTCATTTACCTCCTCATTAGACCCCTTACCATTATCAAAGTCATCCGTTGAAGGAGGATTAGGAATAATGGTGGTTTTGATGTTGGGGGTTACCTTGTTGGTGGCCTTAGCCATGAGGCACTTGGCGGTGATGTTCTCATTAGGTGAATCGAAGAGAGACACCCGGGGAGTTATGACAATGGCAACGGATGCCATGGCCATTGTTTCACTATCTTCATCATCATCGTCATCCTCACGGTATTCTTCTTGAACCACCAACTCGCGAGTAGGAGTCTTCTTGGTGAAGTTGTTCTTGTTGGTGAAGGACTTGGCTTTGTCTTTTCGAATGAACTTGCCACCATTGTCTTCCCGCTTCTCGTAAGGAGAATCCGCAACGATGTGGCTCACATTGCCACAGTTGAAACAAGTTCTAACTCGTTGCTTTCGCGTGAGGCCACTTGAGTTGTTCTTGTTGAAGTTGGGTCTTGTATTCTTCTTACTCCAAAATTGTCTTGAGGCAAGAGCCATGTGCTCATGATAGTCATACTTCGTGTCTTCGGGGTTGCTCTCCTCATCTTCCTCTTCTTCTTCTTCTTCCATAATAACCTTGGCCTTCAAGGCAAGATTGGGCTTCTTTGCCCTTTGAGAACGGAGCACCGCATTGTCGGCGGTCTTGTCCAAGATGCTCATTGCAACAAACTCATCCAACACTTCACCTGAGGTCATGGAGTGGAAGTCCGGTCTTTGACGAATGACAGAGGACATGGCCTTGTTGTAGGGCATCATGGCCTTGAGGAACTTGCGCTTGATCCAATTGTCATCTGTGTCCTTGCTCCCATGATCTCGGAGTGCAACCGCGAGTTTGGTCACTCTTCGAAAGAGCTCACGAGGTTCTTCATCTTCTTTCATTGCAAACTCATCGGCTTCATCTTGCACCACTTCATAGTTGGAGCGTTGAATGCTAGAACTTCCTCGATAGAGAGACTCAACACATTTCCATGCTTCTTTGGCCATGAGATGAGGTCGAAGGTGAGGGAGATCTTCGGGAAGGATTGCATCTTGGATGATGAAGAGAGCACTCTCATTGAATTGATTGTCCACGTCTTCTCGAGGGGTGAAGTTGCTTGGGTCATGAGGATATAAACCTTCTTCAATGATTCTCCAAAGGTTAGTATTCACACGTTTTAATTGACGCTTGAAGCGATAAACCCAAGAATCAAAATCTTCATGTTTCACATATTTAGGAGGAGGACCGGCATGATTCAAATGAGTAGAGGGGATCGGTCCTCTATACACTAGGGGTTCCACATTGGCAAAGATGCCAGTGCCATTTCTACCACTAGTAGAAGGACTCTTTTCACTGTTAGCTTCCCCCTTGTCGGAGGTAGCATCCGTCACCTTGTTAGTGGGATCACCCACTTTCATCGGCGAGGTAGATAGTTTAAGTCCATCTAGGAATTCAGAAAACATGCTTTTAACCTCGGCCGTCATGGAGGTTTTCAATGTGTCTAAAGCCACATTGAATTCCTCACGAGAGACTGGGGTTCCCCCTTCGGCCGAAGGCGAGATGGGATTCACACCGGAGTGCTCCTCCGCACCGTCGTTGGTGTCAACCATACTCTTCGGACGACAAAGTCCTTAATAAAGAGACGAGGCTCTGATACCAATTGAAAGGATCGATATGGTTGACTAGAGGGGGGGGGGTGAATAGGCAACTAACAATTTTTAGACTTTTCTTTAACAATTTAAATCTTGCAACGAAATAGGTTGTCTAGATGTGCAACTACGTGGACAACCTATATGATGCAAAGACAACTAGCACACAAGCAAGCAATAGATACAACACAAGTAAGCTTGCAAAAGTAAAGGCACAAGATAACCAAGAGTGGAGCCGGTGGAGACGAGGATGTGTTACCGAAGTTCCTTCCTTTTAAGGGGAAGTACGTCTCCGTTAGAGCGGTGTGGAGGCACAATGCTCCCCAAGAAGCCACTAGGGCCACCGTAATCTCCTCACGGCCCTCACACAATGCGAGATGCCGTGATTCCACTATTGGTGCCCTTGAAGGCGGCGACCGAACCTTTACAAACAAGATTGGGGCTATCTCCACAACACTTGGAGGCTCCCAACAACACCATGAAGCTTCACCACAATGGAGTATGGCTTCGAGGTGACCTCAACCGTCTAGGATGCTCAACACCCAAGAGTAACAAGATCCGCTAGGGATAAGTGGGGGGAATCAAATTTCTCTTGGTGGAAGTGTAGATATGGGCCTTCTCAACCAATCCCGAGCAAATCAACAAGTTTGATTGGCTAGGGAGAGAGATCGGGCAAAAATGGATCTTGGAGCAACAGTGGAGCTTTGGGGGAAAGAGGTAGGTCAACTTTGGGGAAGAAGACACCTTTATATAGTGGGGGAACCAATCCAACCGTTACCCCACTGAACAGCCCCGCACAGAGCGGTACTACCGCTTGGGCAGGGCGGTACAACCGCTGAGGGTGGTACTACCGCTCTTACCAAGCGGTACTGCCACACTAATGGGGAGGACAGGGACCTAACCCCAGAGCAGTACTACCGTGGGAGTAGGCGCGGTACTACCTCCACTACTACCGCACTTAGTACTGCAAAACCCGACACGAAAAACACCGGTCTCAAATCAAGGCGGCAGTAGCCCGGATCCACTGCGGTACTACGGCCCAAGACCACAAGCGGTACTACCGCTCAGAGAGCGGTACTACCGCTTGGGGAGCGGTACTACCGCTCTGGGAGCAGTACTACCGCTTGGGTGCTTCGGCGGTACTAGCGCTGTGAACTGCGGTACTACCGCTGGGGCAGGATAAGGCAGACACAGGGGGAAACGGCAGCTCCAAAGAAGCGGAAGGAAAACGTCGGGTGTGATATGGATGTGTACGTGTTGATTCCACCCTAGTCTTACCAAAGCGGATCCCCTCTTGATAGTACGGTGACTCCTACGAAACTAGTCCACCAACAACGAACCGAAGGAGCTACACCATCTTGAATAAAACACCGAGGGGAGGTAATCGTCTTGTGCCAATGGATGAATCTCTGAAAGAACTTAACGCACACGATTAGTCCGCACAAGCATTGTCATCAATCACCAAAACATCTGGGGGATAAATATGCCCTTACACCATGTTATTTTGAGAAGACATGATTGCTTTGATTAGTATGCTTGAAGTGTTGCTATTTCTTTTATCAATATGAACTTTTATTTTGAATCATTTGGATCTGAACATTCATGCCACAATAAAGAAAATTACATTGAGAATTATGCTAGGTAGCATTCCACATCAAAAATTCTCTTTTTATCATTTACCTACTCAAGGACGAGCAGGAATTAAGCTTGGGGATGCTTGATACGTCTCCAACGTATCTATAATTTTTGATTGTTCCATGCTATTATATTACCCCTTTTGGATGTTTATGGGCTTTATTTTACACATTTATATCATTTTTGGAACTAACCTACTAACCGGAGGCCCAGCCCGTATTGCTATTTTTTTGCCTATTTCAGTATTTCAAAGAAAAGGAATATCAAACGGAGTCCAAACGGAATGAAACCTTCGGGAGCGTGATTTTTGGAACGGACGTGATCCAGAGGACTTGGAGTGCCAGTCAAGAAGCAGTCGAGGCCTCCACGAGATAGGAGGGCGCGCCCCCTTATAGGGCGCGCCCCTGTCTCGTGGCCCCCCCTCGGGCGTCCACCGACATACTTCTTCCTCCTATATAAGCCTACGTACCCCGAAACATCCAGAGAGCACCCGAAACACAATTTCCACCGCCGTAACCTTCTATATCCGCGAGATCTCATCTTGGAGCCTTCGCCGGCACTCTGTCGAAGGGGGAATCGACCACGGAGGGCTTCTACATCAACACCATAGCCCTTCCGATGAGTTGTGAGTAGTTTACCACAGACCTACATGTCCATAGTTATTAGCTAGATGGCTTCTTCTCTCTTTTTGGATCTCAATACAATGTTCTCCCCCTCTCTTGTGGAGATCTATTTGATGTAATCTCTTTTTGCGGTGTGTTTGTCGAGATCCGATGAATTGTGGGTTTATGATCAAGTTTATCTATGAATAATATTTGAATCTTCTCTAAATTCTTTTATGTATGATTGAGTTATCTTTGCAAGTCTCTTCGAATTATCAGTTTGGTTTGGCCTACTAGATTGATCTTTCTTGCCATGGGAGAAGTGCTTAGCTTTGGGTTCAATCTTGCGGTGTCCTCACCTAGTGACAGAAAGGGTTACAAGGCACGTATTGTATTGTTGCCATCGAGGATAAAAAGATGGGGTTTATATCATATTGCTTGAGTTTATCCCTCTACATCATGTCATCTTGCTTAATGCGTTACTCTGTTCTTATGAACTTAATACTCTAGATGCATGCTGGATAGCGGTCGATGTGTGCAGTAATAGTAGTAGATGCAGGCAGGAGTCGGTCTACTTGTTGCGGACGTGATGCCTATATACATGATCATGCCTAGATAATCTCATAATTATTTGCTTTTCTATCAATTGCTCGACAGTAATTTGTTCACCCACCGTAATACTTATGCCATCTCGAGAGAAGCCTCTTGTGAAACCTATGGCCCCCAGGTCTATATCTTATCATATTTGCTTCCAATCTACTTTTATTTGCATATTTACTTTTTGCATCCATATTATAAAATACCAAAAATATATTTATCTTATCACACTATCTCTATCAGATCTCACTTTCGCAAGTGGCTGTGAAGGGATTGACAACCCCTTTATTGCGTTGGATGTGAGTTCTTTGTTTGTTTGTGTAGGTTCGTGGGACTTGTTGAGGAGCCTCCTACTGGATTGATACCTTGGTTCTCAAAAACTGAGGGAAATACTTACGCTACTCTGCTGCATCACCCTTTCTTCTTCAAGGAAAACCAACGCAAGCTCAAGACGTAGCATGCTATTTTTTGATAATGCGGGTACCGGGGTTTGCATGGTGTGAGGACAGTAGATACGTAGTATACCGACTTTTGAAGTGGGAATTTGTGTCCGTCCTCCTCTCATTTGACGACGAGCACTGCACTCATGACTTGGTGCGTTGCCCATATGTATAATAACATGGGTTCGCCAAAGTTCGGCGGAGCCAGGATTGGGTTGCTCGCTAAGAGAGCCTTTATTTCTTCCAATCCGGTCGTTGCCACATCCGTCCACTCAAAGTGTTCGGTTCGTCGGAGAATGCAATAAAGTGGCAATGTTTTTTCTCCTAATCTGGAGATAAAGCGGCTTAAAGCTGCCACACATCCGACTAATTTTTGGACTTGTTTGAGCTCTGTTGGCGTAGCCAACTATGACAAAGCTTGGATTTTGGCTGTGTTCACCTCAATTCCTCTACTGGAAAGGATGAAGCCCAGTAGTTTTCCGACAGGGACACCGAAAACACACTTCTCCGGATTGAGCTTGATGTCATATGTCTGGAGGTTTTCAAATGTGAGACGTAGATCGGCTATTAGTGACTCGACGTGTTTAGTTTTGATGACTACGTCATCCACGTATGCTTCAACTGTCTTGCCGATTTGTTCTCCAGGCATGTTTTAATCATGCGTTGATAGGTGGCGCCGGTGTTTTTGAGACCAAAGGGCATAGTGTTGAAGCAGAAAGGCCCGTATGGGGTGATAAATGTTGTTGTGGCTTGATCGGACTCCTTCATCTTGATTTGATGGTATCCGGAGTATGCGTCAAGGAAACATAGTGAGTCATGTCCTGCAGTGGCGTCGATAATCTAATCAATGCGGGGGAGGGGGAAGAGATCCTTAGGGCAAGCCTTGTTGAGGTCTTTGAAGTTGACACATAGGCGCCAGGATTTATCCTTATTTGGTAGCATCACCAGGTTTGCTAGCCAATCCGGGTGTTTTATTTCTCTAATGAATCCGGCCTCGAGTAACTTGGCTAGCTCATCCCCCATAGCTTGTCGTTTGGGTTCGGAAAATCTCCGTAGTGTTTGCTTGACCGACTTATATCCCTTCAATATATTGAGGCTGTGTCCGGCCAGCCTGCATGGGATTCCTGGCATATCAGAAGGGTGCCAGGCTAATATGTCCCAGTTTTTGCGTAGAAACACTCGCAGTGTGGCGTCAACCCTTGGGTCCAGCTATGCTCCGATGGAGGCTGTCTTCTTGGGGTCCGTCGGGTGGACTTGAAATTTGACTATTTTGTATGCTGGTTTAAAGGAGGTGGATTTGGGTCGCTTATCCAGGGTCATGTCATCCCTATCAACCATGGAGCGTAATGTAGTTAACTCTTCGGCCGCGAGGACTTTGGATAATGCCTCAAGGGCCAGGGCTGCGGTTTTGTTTTCGGCGTGGAGTGCTGTGTCTGGATCACTGGCAAGAGTGATAATACCATTGGGCCTGCGCATCTTGAGCTTCATGTACCCGTAATGGGGTATAGCTTGGAAGCGTGCAAATGCATCTCGCCCTAGTAAGGCGTGATATCCACTATTGAAAGGGGCCACTTGAAAGGTTATTTCTTTAGACCAGTAATTCTCCGGCGTGCCCAATACCACATCGAGTGTGATTTTTCCCACGCGCCATGCCTCCCGACTAGGAATGATTCCTTGAAAGGTCATGCTACTTTGCTCAATGCGGCTCCTGTCTATTTCCATTTTGTTGAGGGGTTTCCTCATAAATGAGGTTTAGTCCGCCATCGTTGTCCATGAGCACCTTGGTAAGCCGAAAGCCGTCCACAATTGGACTGAGGACCAAGGCGGCTGGTGATCGGATTGTCGTGAAGTTCGGTTCGTCATTGGCATTGAAAGTTATGGCCGTGTCGTTCCAAGGATTTATTGCTGAGACTTGGAAGACTTCGGCGAGGCTGTGGAGTGCTCTTTTATGCCTATTGTTTGAGGCAAAAGTCTCAAAGACCATCAATACTCTGAGGTCGTCAGCTTCTATGGATTGTTGCTCTGCGGTATTTTTGGTGAGATGATCCTCGCCGCTTTTGGCCACTTGCCGGAGTATCCAACATGCTCTAAGGCTGTTGGTTGGTATGGTATTAGGCGTTGTGTGTATTTTGCATGGCCTGTCGAGCCATCCCTCCAGACCGGTTCCGCGTCCCATAATGGGCTTTGATTTCTTTATTATTGGATCGGGCAACCTACGAAGGTGCATCCTTTTTGCCTGGATAGGGGGCTGAGTAAAAACTGGTGGCACCCATGGAGTTGCCTGAGTTTTCTAGGCGCTTTCCATTGCACAGTACTTCTGTACTATGGTTGCCAAGTTTACAAAGTGTAATATGCGACGGCTGTTGTTGGCATTGATGATTCCCTCGTCCGTGCAATTGTTGCAGAATACGGAGATCGAGTCTTCGTCGTGGCAATCTTTAATCTTGTTTTTAACAAGGAGGAATCTGGCCCAAAAGTGGTGGACTGTTTCCTCGGACTGCTGTCGTATGCTCATGAGATCGCGTATATCTGGGTGGGTGGGTGGAATTAGATCCGAACCCTGACCCAATTTGGGATCCAGAGTTTTAGAAACCTCCGAACTTAGCAGTTCGGGCTTCGGGATATCAACTAATTTTCCGGGTCAATAGTCCAACTCTAGGTTCGGAGGAAGGGGCAAGTCCTTCCGTGGACGGGTATCCGGATCTTTGATCTTGGAAATCCGAACATAGTTCATCCTCAATACGGAGGGAGAATTGTTGTGTTGCTCCTCCACTACCGCTATCTGATGGGTGATCGGTGGAGATTTTTTTTCTCTCTGATCTGGTTTAAGCCCAATCCGATCGTAGTCTGTAGCGACTCCCAAGGCGGCGATGCGATCCAGGAGTTTGTTTAAAGACGTCAACTCCGACATATCCATCTGTTTGGAGTATTTGGAGTCAACACAAAGGCGATTTTTGATGACCCGAGAAGTCATCGTCGGCGCGATGGCCGAACGGGCGGCCAGGGTAAAGCTGCCTAGACGGAGGGTTTGGCACGAGGCCAGGGCTCCTCCGGAGGTGATACTGTGCTTGATGACAAGGCGAGCCATCAATCCTGTCTTTGACGTCACAGTGTAACTCTCAATGAAAGCACCAATGTCGGTGTCAAAACCGACGGATCTTGGGTAGGGGGTCCCGAACTGTGCGTCTAAGGTCGATGGTAACAGGACACAGGGGACAAGATGTTTACCCAGGTTCGGGCCCTCTCTATGGAGGTAATTCCCTACTTCCTGCTTGATAGATCTTGATGAATATGAGTATTACAAGAGTTGATCTACCACGAGATCGTAATGGCTAAACCCTAGAAGTCTAGCCTGTATGATTATGATTGTTGTTACCTCTACGGACTAAACCCTCCGGTTTATATAGACACCGGAGGGGGCTAGGGTTACACAAAGTCGGTTAGAGAGAAAGGAATCTACCTATTCAAATCGCCAAGCTTGCCATCCATGCAAAGGAGAGTCCCATCCGGACACGGGAAGAAATCTTCGGTCTTGTATCTTCATAGTCCAACAGTCCGGCCCACGTCACATAGTCCGGACGGCCGAGGACCCCTTTATCTAGGACTCCCTCGCCCATAAGACCAACACACCAGAGCGCAATCATCGCGGAAGAAGAAAGTCATAGATGAAGGAAATATGCCCTAGAGCCAATAATAAAGTTGTTATTTTATATTTCCTTATTTCATGGTAAATTTTTATTATTCATGCTAGAATTGTATTAACCGGAAACTCGATACATGTGTGGATACATAAATAAAACACTATGTCCCTAGTAAGCCTCTCTAGACTAGGTCGTTAATCAAAGATGGTTAAGTTTTTAACCGTAGACATGTGTTGTCATTTGATGAATGGGCTCACATCATTAGGAGAATGATGTGATGGACAAGACCCATCCATTAGCTTAGCATAATGACCGTTCAGTTTTATTGATATTGCTTTCTTCATGTAAAATACATATTCCTTTGACTATGATATTATGCAATTCTCGGATACCGAAGGAATACCTTGTGTGCTATCAAACGTCACAACGTAACTGGGTGATTATAAAGATGCTCTACATATATCTCCAAAGGTGTTTGTTGGGTTGGCATTGATCATGTCACGCCCAATATGCGATACTATCCTAAAGAGACTCGAAGGTCCCACCAAGGATAGAACCGCATATTGAAACTCTTTGCAAGGTGGATATCATTACATCAACATTACATAATAGATGGGGTTACATACAAGAGGCATACAATGCCACACGAATACAACATCATCTTACATAAGAGCACCATCCGACTACGGATGAAACACAAACAGAAACTCAAACGACATCCACCCTGCTAGCCCAGGCTGCCGACCTGGAACCTATCCCCTGATCGAAGAAGCAGAAGAAGAACTCCAAAATAAGTAAACATCGCTCTCGCGTCATGATCATCACGTAACCTGTACCTGCAACTGTTGTTGTAGTAATCTGTGAGCCACGAGGACTCAGCAATCCCATTACCATGGGTATCAAGACTAGCAAAGCTTAATGGGAAAGGAAGGGGTAAAGTGGTGAGGTTGCAGCAGCGACTAAGCATGGTATGATGGCTAACATACGCAAATAAGAGCGAGAAGAGAAGCAATGGAACGGTCGTCAACTAGTAATGATCAAGAAGTGATCCTGAACTCCTACTTACGTCAATCATAACCCAAACCCGTGTTCACTTCCCGGACTCCGCTGAAAAGAGACCATCACGGCTACACACGCGGTTGATGCATTTTAATTCGGATCTGGTGTCAAGTTATCTACAATCGGACATTAACAAATTCCAATCTGCCACATAACCGCGGGCACGGCTTTCGAAAGATTATACCCTGCAGGGGTGTCCCAACTTAGACCATGATAAGCTCTCGCGATCAACAAAGGATATACCTTCTCCCAGGAAGACCCGATCAGACTCGGAATCCCGGTTTACAAGACATTTCGACAATGGTCAAACAAGACCAGCAAAGCTGCCCGATGTGCCGACAAATTCCGATAGGAGCTGCACATATCTCGTTCTCAGGGCACACCGGATGAACACTACGTACAACTAAAACCAGACCTCAAGTTTCCCCGAGGTGGGGCTGCAAGTGGCTCTAGTTCGGACCAACACTCGAAGGAGCACTGGCCCGGGGGGGGGGGTTAAAATAAAGATGACCCTCGGGCTTCAGAAACCCAAGGGAAAAAGGGCTAGGTGAGGCAAATGGTAAAACCAAGGTTGGGCCTTGCTGGAGGAGTTTTATTCAAAGCGAATTGTCAAGGGGGTCCCATAAATCACCCAACTGCGTAAGGAACGCAAAATCCAGGAACATAACACCGGTATGACGGAAACTAGGGCGGCAAGAGTGGAACAAAACACCAGGCATAAGGCCGAGTCTTCCACCCTTTACCAAGTATATAGATGCATTAATTAAATAAGAGATATTGTGATATCCCAACATAAACCTATCCACCATGGAGCAATCTTCAAGTTCACCTACAACTAACAATGCTATAAGAGGGGCTGAGCAAAACAAGTAACATATCCAAGCAATGGTTTGCTAGGAAGGGTGAAAAGGTTAGAGGCTGACATGGCAATTTGGGAGGCTTGATAAACAATTGATAGGTAGCGCAGCAAAGCAATAGAACGAAGCAACTAGCATAGCAATGATAGTAGTGAGATCCAGGGTAGCAGTCGTCTTGCCTGAAATCCCGCTAGGAAGAAGAACGAGTCCATGAAGAAGATGAATCCATGAAGACGAACCAAGCGTAGACGAACGAATCCTCACGATCGCAACGAAACGGAAACTATCGAGAGAAGCACACAACACGGTAAACACAACACACATATACAAGACACGATGCACAACCAAGCATGATGCATGACAAGGCTACATGAAGCTACTCATGGCAAGAGATGATGGATACAAGAGCAACACATCAAGGCAAGTTTAAATGAGGCCGGGAACAACATATAACAATTCCGGTAAGTCCTCATATGCAAATTTCGAAATTGGTCCAGATCAGAATAAACCTTCTGTTCAAGTTGTTAAACAACAAGTTAATATGCACCAAGATGATCTACACGAGATTCTAGTCAAGTTACATATAAAGTTCATTTAATTCGGAGCTACGACCTAGAAAATATGAGCGAAACAAGTTAAACATGGCATTGATGCAAAATGCCTACAAACATCATGCAAACACACCAAAACAAGGATGCAACATGATAATATGAAACTACATGCAATTCTAAGCAAGTTTCATATAAAGCACACTCAAAATGGAGCAACGGTCCAACACATACACTGAAACAAGTTTAAAGGACAAGCTGTCCAAAACAGCAACTAGGTATCTTGCAAGCATCAAAACAATATGCTACAGCATCCTAACATAAAAACAAAAGGCATGGTCATGATGTACAGGTAAAGCATAACAAAACATGAACACTGAGCTATCTCCATAAAACACTAGAACATGCTCAAAAAGACATGGCAAGATTGCAAATAATAATAGTTTCAGGCTTAGCACAAATAACATTAGGTTGCAATGTTTAGAGCTATCAAACAACATACTACAGGAACTTATCATGGCAAACAAAGGCATGGCATGAACCTAATACTTGCATAGACCAAAAGTCCCTTACTGACCATGAGCCAAAAAGGATCAGAACATATGATGGCACCCATGTAAACATAGCAAGTTTCGTTAACAGATTCAGCAAACAGGGCATGGCAGGAACAACGATAAGTAGGCATGTTGATGAGCTTGTACCACTCACCACATAGCAATACATGGCATGACAAGGAAACCAACATCAAGATGACATGTTTATGAAGCTAAGCATGGCAAGAGCAAGTGCACAGGGTGCATGGATCACTAGCAAAGCTCATGGCAAAACTGAACTTAATGTTAACAGGCTGACAGCAACATTATTTAGCAACTTTGGAGCAAGATAACAACAAGCTATAGCAGGCTATAAATGCAACCAGGGGCACGGATGGATAGAGCATGACATGTACAACAAAACGTCCTTAGTGAACATCTTCAGATTATGCATAGAATGACTTGTACCAGCAGGTTTACATGGCAACAAAATATAATAGAAACAACCTAGCAAAACAGCAACATCAAGTACCCTACTTAACAAGCTCGATGCACCCACGACAAGACTCACAAAAATACATGGATTGCACCTCTGTAAAGATGGCATGGTGTAGTGCAAAACACATTTAGAGCTCATGCTCATAGGATGCACACATCAAATGCAAGAAAAATGAAAAATCATCAAGTTATACCAGTTTCAGTAGATTAACATCATATAGCACTCTTGCAACAATGATTTGGGCATCAAGATGACCTCAAACAAAGATGGCACAATGGAACAAAATAAAGAGCATCTCATGGTGAACATTATGATATATAATGCACGCAAAACTGAGCAGTATGCATGGAGTTATGGCATGTCAAAGTGGGCACCAGAATGCAACAATTTCGGGGACTTGGAAGAAAATCACCTGCGCGAAAGTCAACGCGGGACGGAGGCGTGCGGGATGAGGAGATCCGGGATCGGGGGCGCCGTTTGGTTCGCGAGGTTGGTGGATCTGATCCATCTTCTCCGGATCCGACCGGAGTGGAACTCCAGCGAGCTCCGGCGGTGCTCCGACGACGACTGGGAGGCGCGGGGACGCGGTGGAGGCGGTCGGCGATGATGGGACCCGGCGGGGCGCGGCGGAGGAGCGGCGGGGAGGCGCTGACCGGAGCGGACGGCCGACGAGGTCCGGCGCGGCTGGAACCGGCGGGACGGTGCGGAGGTGGGCCGACGCGGGAGGCACGCGGGGCGGCGCTGGCGGCGAA
>NC_041381.1:143394054-143396325 GCF_002162155.2 Triticum dicoccoides
GAGCGGGCGCGAGGCGGCAGGGAGCCTCGGGCACGGGGGCCGGGCGGCAGCGCGGACGGGCTCGCGCGGGCCCCGTATGGGCCCCGCGGGCCGCGGCACGGAGGGACGACGGCGGGCCACGTGGCGTGCACGGGAGGTCTGGAGTCCGAACGGACAACGGAGAGAACCGGCGGAACCCGAACGGATGCAAGTTTTGAAAAACATGCAGATGAAATGCAGATGATGACATGGCAAAATGCAACATGCAAGCAATAACATGGCAATGACGGCGAATAACTGGCGGACACCTGGCGCATTGGATCCGGGCGTTACAACAGTCCTCCATTAACAAGAGATCTCGTCCCGAGATCTTAGGACCGAGACGGAAGGGAAAAGGGATGAGGTGAAACAAGAACTCAAGAGAAGAAGCAAAGAATGGAGAGCACTTGAGAAGAAGAGAGGAACGACGAGAATGACGAGAATTGAAAGGTCACGAAATCAGATAGACTAAGAAACCACTCCGGTTAGAACGAGATAAGAAACGAATAAGACTGGAAGGATTTAGGCAGCACTCCGGCTGAACATGTATGGAATAGAATAGGAACTTAACCCACTGAGATGGCACTTGACGAGATGACCAACACAATGTCTCCGGAAGAATTAAAAGAATGGACTGAAAACAACTTAGAAGGAAGGATTGAACGGAGTTGTTGAGGAAAATCAACCACAAAAGAATAAGCTTGATGTGGATTTATCAAAAACATCTCAAAACTTGAGGTGAAATTATGCCACAACCAAATGCTTGAATATCTGAGAAGAACGAAGAAATGCAAAACTCCAATTCAAAAGAATACGGAGAATTAATTACACTTCGAGACGCAAGAGGAAAAGATATTTGAACTCCACCAACAAAATCTTGATGAACTCTTGAAGAATGAATTAAATCATGAAGAACCACCATGAAGAACTCCAGTGACAAAAGGATGATGAGATAGAAATGAAGGATGAAAGGATAAGATGAGCCTAGCGGTGATTTAGATTGGGATTCCGACGAAATGGCCGAGGAAATTTGAACTCCGGAAAAGAAAATATGAAAACACTTGGAACTAGAATTTATTCATCAAGAACAAACTCCGAACGAAGGGATTAAACACTTTGAGGAAATAAGAATAAGATTTATTGTATGCTTATCCTTCATCAAATTAAATTGATGACAAGCAATGGATTTTGCATACTACTTATTCTTCTTGAAAAAAGATTAAGAAGAGATATAGTGCAAACTTGAGAATGTCTTCCTGATCCACCGGTAGGATTGGAAAGAACAAATGGATTAAAATGATAATCAAGGAAAAAGACTCTTGAACGAACCACCGTAAAAATTTGAAAAAGAACTGATGAAAGAGAATGAATCACCGGGAAGAATTAGAAGAACCAATATGCTAGAGGGGATTTAGATGAAAGATTAAAGAGATCATGAGCTAATTAAAGAACACTTGAACGAACACCGGGATAATTGGATAACGGTAGCTGAAATGTGAGGACGAAGAATTCTTCTGGGACGATGACATCCGGTGAAAAGAAATGGAAAAACAACTCCTGACATACTCCAGATGGTTAAGAAAAGAATATCTGACAAATGGAATAATTCGAGACTGGTAGCATGAAGCCAGAACCACGAATCTTTGGGAGAACGGGCAAGATTTAGAAGGAACTCTTCTTCGATCTTCAAATGACGACGAGAAACAACACCAAAATTACTGAGATACTCCGGGAGAATGAAAACCGAAAGGTTGAGCCAACAATGAAAAGAATTAGAAAGCGAACTTGGAGAAGGCATGTGAGTGATGGGATCCATTCTTACGTCACACTTGAAAAGAATTGAGAATAACTCCGGGAAATTAGAAGAGTCAGGTAAGATTCTGGGAAAAGACATGTGGGTTAGGGCCCACTGAAGAGATAACACCATTGAAAAGGATTGTTGAACAGGTAGATGATGCACCGGAATAATTGAAATATTTGAATGGGGTGACAACCTTGAATTAATTCATACACAAACGAATCTCCTGAGATGTCTTGAGCACCCCAGAAGGATAAAATGGCGAGAGGCGAACGAGCAGGGAAAACACTTGAGCCGGGGAAGAGAATATGATCAACCGAAAACTTGAATTGAACCCACCGGAGAAGAAAAAGAGATGGAGAATGTCGAACAAAACGAGAATTCACCGGTTGAGATAATTAACGAAAGACTGAAGAGGCTCCACATGAATGAAATTGATGCTCGAAAGAGACTCA
>NC_041381.1:143396755-143400964 GCF_002162155.2 Triticum dicoccoides
AATAAGAGGGTGGGAGGGCGGGAAAACAAAGGCAACTTGGAAGGAAAAAAATTGATGAATAACTTCAAGAGGAAACACCGGTTGAAAGAAAGCAAAGGCTTCGCACGAGTAGGAAGGATACTCGATTACTGACTCCGGATTCGAGAAGAAAAGGGTGGGCGGGTGGGAAAAGAAAACAACTGAGGACAGAGAAACAACTTCATTGAGAACGAACTGAGGATTGAACTTGGCAAAGGCGAAGAGGCTCGAGTCAACGTGACGAGAAATGCACCGGATGAAAAAGAGCTAAGAGCCAACGATCGGAAAACAACCTGCGTGATCCTAAAGAAAGTTTGAAAGGTAAGAGGAGTAATTCAAAACACCTACGTCAAGATTCCTGACCAGAGTGACGAAGGGGCTGAGAAGTAAAACGAATTCCTACTCTCCGATATAACTAGACTCAGAAATAGTTTTCTTCTAGACTCAACAACGGTCAAACTACACGATCAAACAAGGGGGCTCCTAGGGTCGGTCGAGGCTCTGATACCAACTTTTCACGCCCAATATGCGATACTATCCTAAAGAGACTCGAAGGTCCCACCAAGGCTAGAACCGCATATTGAAACGCTTTGCAAGGTGGATATCATTACATCAACATTACATAATAGATGGGGATACATACAAAGAGGCATACAATGCCACACGAATACAACATCATCTTACATAAGGGCACCATCCGACTACGGATGAAACACAAACAGAAACTCAAACAACATCCACCCTGCTAGCCCAGGCTGCCGACCTGGAACATATCCCCTGATCGAAGAAGCAGAAGAAGAACTCCAAAATAAGTAAACTTCGCTCTCGCGTCATGATCATCGCATAACCTGTACCTGCAACTATTGTTGTAGTAATCTGTGAGCCATGAGGACTCAGCAATCCCATTACCATGGGTATCAAGACTAGCAAAGCTTAATGGGAAAGGAAGGGGGTAAAGTGGTGAGGTTGCAGCTGTGACTAAGCATGATATGGTGGCTAACATACGCAAATAAGAGCGAGAAGAGAAGCAACGGAACGGTCGTCAACTAGTAATGATCAAGAAGTGATCCTGAACTCCTACTTACGTCAATCATAACCCAAAACCGTGTTCACTTCCCGGACTCTGCCGAAAAGAGACCATCACGGCTACACACGCGGTTGATGCGTTTTAATTCGGATCTGGTGTCAAGTTATCTACAACCGGACATTAACAAATTCCCATCTGCCAGATAACCGCAGGCACGACTTTCGAAAGATTATACCCTGCAGGGGTGTCCCAACTTAGCCCATGAAAAGCTCTCGCGATCAACGAAGGATATACCTTCTCCCAGGAAGACCCGATCAGACTCGGAATCCTGGTTTACAAGACATTTCGACAATGGTAAAACAAGACCAGCAAAGCCGCCTGATGTGCCGACAAATCCCGATAGGAGCTGCACATATCTCGTTCTCAGGGCACACCGGATGAACGCTACGTACAACTAAAACCATAGCTCAAGTTTCCCCGAGGTGGCGCTGTAACTGGCTCTAGTTCGGACCAACACTCGAAGGAGCACTGGCCCGGGGGGGTTAAAATAAAGATGACCCTCGGGCTCTGGAAACCCAAGGGAAAAAGGGCTAGGTGAGGAAAATGGTAAAACCAAGGTTGGGCCTTGCTGGAGGAGTTTTATTCAAAGCGAACTGTCAAGGGGGTCCCATAAATCACCCAACCGCGTAAGGAACGCAAAATCCGGGAACATAACACTCGTATGACGGAAACTAGGGCAGCAAGAGTGGAACAAAACACCAGGCATAAGGCTGAGTCTTCCACCCTTTACCAAGTATATAGATGCATTAATTAAATAAGAGATATTGTGATATCCCAACATAATCCTGTCCACCATGGAGCAATCTTCAACTTCACCTGCAACTAACAACGCTATAAGAGGGGCTGAGGAAAAGCGGTAACATAGCCAAGCAATGGTTTGCTACGAAGGGTGAAAAGGTTAGAGGCTGACATGGCAATTTGGGAGGCTTGATAAACAATTGATAGGTAGCGCAACAAAGCTATAGAACGAAGCAACTAGCATACCAATGATAGTAGTGAGATCCAGGGTAGCGGTCATCTTGCCTGAAATCCCACTAGGAAGAAGAACGAGTCCATGAAGAAGATGAAGCATGAAGACGAAGCTAGAGTAGACGAACGAATCCTCACGATCGCAACGAAACGGGAACTATAGAGAGAAGCACACAACACGGTAAACACGCCACACATATACAAGACATGATGCACAACCAAGCATGATGCATGACAAGGCTACATGAAGCTACTCATGGCAAGAGATGATGCATACAAGAGCAACCCATCAAGGCAAGTTTAAATGAGGCCGGGAACAACATATAACAATTCCGGTAAGTCCTCATATGCAAATTTAGAAATTGGTCCAGATCTGAATAAACCTTCTGTTCAAGTTGTTAAACAGCATGTTAAGATGCACCAAGATGATCTACACGAGATTCTAGTCAAGTTACATATAAAGTTCATTTAATTCGGAGCTACGGCCTAGAAAATATGAGCAAAACAAGTTAAACATGGCATTGATGCAAAATGCCTACAAACATTATGCAAACACACCAAAACAAGGATGCAACATGATAATATGAAACTACATGCAATTCTAAGCAAGTTTCATATAAAGCACACTCAAAACGGAGCAACGGTCCAACACATACACTGAAACAAGTTTAAAGGACAAGTTGTCCAAAACAACAACTAGGCATCTTGCAAGCATCAAAACAATATGCTACAACATCCTAACATAAAAACAAAAGGCATGGTCATGATGTACAGGTAAAGCATAATAAAACATGAACATTGAGCTATCTCCATGAAACAATAGAACATGCTCAAAAAGACATGGCAAGATTGCAAATAATAACAGTTTCAGACTTAGCACAAATAACACCAGGTTGCAATGTTTAGAGCTATCAAACAACATACTACAGGAACTTATCATGGCAAACAAAGGCATGACATGAACCTACTACTTTCATAGACCAAAAGTCCCTTACTGACCATGAGCCAAAAAGGATCAAAACATATGATGGCACCCATGTAAACATAGCAAGTTTCGTTAACAGATTCAGCAAACAGGGCATGGCAGGAACAACGATAAGTAGGCATGTTGATGATCTTGTACCAATCACCACATAGCAATACATGGCATGACAAGGCAACCACCAGCAAGATGACATGTTTATGAAGCTAAGCATGGCAAGAGCAAGTTCATAGGGTGCATGGATCACTAGCAAAGCTCATGGCAAAACTGAACTTAATGTTAACAGGCTGACAGCAACATTATTTAGCAAATTTGGAGCAAGATAACAACAAGATACAACAGGCTATAAATGCAACCAGGGGCACGGATGCATAGAGCATGACATGTAGAACAAAACATCCTTAGTGAACATCTCCAGATTATGCATAGAATGACTTGTAGCAGCAGGTTTACATGGCAACAAAATATAACAGAAACAGCCTAGCAAAACAGCAACATCAAGTACCCTACCTAACAAGCTCGATGCACTCACGACAAGACTCACAAAAATACATGGATTTCACCTCTGTAAAGATGGCATGGTGTAGTGCAAAACACATGTAGAGCTCATGCTCATAGGATGCACACATCAAATGCAACAAAAATGACAAATCATCAAGTTATAACAGTTTCAGCAGTTTAACATCATATAGCACTCTTGCAACGATGATTTGGGCATCAAGATGACCTCAAAGAAAGATGGCACAATGGAACAAAATAAAGAGAATCTCATGATGAACATTTTGATATATAATTCATGCAAAACGGAGTGGTATGCATGGAGTTATGGCATGTCAAAGTGGGCACCAGAATGCAACAATTTCAGGGACTTGGAAGAAAATCACCTCCGCGAAAGTCATCGCGGGAGGGAGGCGTGCGGGACGAGGAGATCCGGGATCGGGGGCGTCGTTTGGTTCGCGGGGTTGGTGGATCTGATCCATCTTCTCCGGATCCGACCGAAGTGGAACTCCGGCGAGCTCCGGCGGTGCTCCGGTGACGACGGGGAGGCGCGGGGACGCGGTGGAGGCGGTCGGCGATGAAGGGACCCGGCGGGGCGCGGCGGAGGAGCGGCCGCGAGGCGCTGACCGGAGCGGACGGCCGGCAAAGTCCGGCG
>NC_041381.1:143401157-143413447 GCF_002162155.2 Triticum dicoccoides
GGGCGGCGGCGCGGTCGGGCTCATGCGGGCCCCGGATGGGCCCCGCGGGCCGCGGCGCGGAGGGACGGCGGCGGGCAACGTGGCGCGCATGGGAGGTCTGGACTCTGAACGGACAACAGAGAGAACCGGCGGGACCCGAACGGATGCAAGTTTTGAAAAACATGCAGATGGAATGCAGATGATGACATGGCAAAATGCAACACGCAAGCAATGACATGGCAACGACGGCGAATAACTGGCGGACACCTGGCGCATCGGATCCGGGGCGTTACAGATCAAGATTAGGATTTGTCACTCCGAGTATGAGAGAGGTATGTCTGGACCCTCTCGGTAATACACATCATAAGAAGCCTTGCAAGCAAAGTGACTAATGAGTTAGTTGTGGGATGATGTATTACGGAATGAGTAAAGAGACTTGCCGGTAACGATATTGAACTAGGTATGAGGATACCGACGGTCGAATCTCGGGCAAGTAACATACCGATGGGCAAAGGGAATAACGTATGTTGTCATAGCGGTTCGACCGATAAAGATCTTCGTAGAATATGTGGGAGCAAATATGAGCATCTAGGTTTCACTATTGGTTATTGACCAGAGAGGTCTCTCGGTCATGTCTAGATAGTTCTCGAACCCGTAGGGTCCGCATGCTTAACGTTCGATGACGATTTTGTATTATATGAGTTATGTGATTTGGTGACCAAATTTTGTTCGGAGTCCCAGATGAGATCACGGATATGATGAAGAGACTCGAAATGGTCGAGAAGTAAAGATTGATATATAGGATGATAGTATTCAGACACCGGAAGTGTTCCGGAGGGTACCTGGTACATATCGGGTCACCAGAAAGGAGTTTCAGGCAACCTCGGCAAAGACATTCGCTTAATGGGCCGAGGGAGGGACAGACCAGCCCACAAGGGGCTGGTGTGCCCCTTTCCCTGGTTGCAGGCCCTAGAGGAAGGAAAGGAAGGGGTGCCACCTCCTCCTGCCTTTCCCCCTTGGTGGGAGAAAGGAAAGGGGGGGGCACCTCCTCCTTCCTTCCCCTCATCGCCAAAAAGAAGGAAAGGGGGGGGCGCCGACCTAGGGCAAGAGCCCAAGTAGGATCCCTCCTACTTGGGGCGCCCCTAGGGCTACTTTTCCCTCCCTCCCACCTATATATACATGGGGAGGGGGAGCCTAGAACACACATCAACTATTGTTAGCCGTGTGCGGCGCCCACCTCCACAGTTTACGCCTCCGGTCATATTCTCATAGTGCTTAGGCGAAGCCCTGCGCGGGTCACTTCACCATCACTGTCACCACGTCATCATGCTGACGGAACTCATCTACTTCCTCGACACTCTACTGGATCAAGAGTTCGAGGGACGTCATCGAGCTGAACGTGTGCAGAACTCGGAGGTGACGTACATTTGGTGCTTGATCGGTCAGAACGAGAAGAAGTTTGACTACATCAACCGTGTTGTCAAACGCTTCCGCTTTTAGTCTACGAGGGTATGTAGACACACTCTCCCCCTCTCCGTGCTATGCATCTCCTAGATAGATTTGCGTGAGCATAGGGTTTTTTTTTTGAAATTGCATGCTATGTTCCCCAACAGTGGCATCATGAGCCAGGTCTATGCGTAGATGATATGCATGAGTAGAACACAAAGAGTTGTGGGCGGTGATAGTCATACTGCTGACCACCAACATCTTATTTTGATTCGGCGGTATTGTGGATGAAGAGGACCAGACCAACCTTACATGTCCATGTACATGAGACCGGTTCCACTGACAGACATGCAACTAGTTTTGCATAAAGGTGACTGGCGGGTGTCTGTTTCTCCTACTTTAATTTAATCAAATTTGACTATAGCCAATCCTTGAAGAAGGTTAAAACAGCAAACTTGACGAAACACCATTGTGGTTTTATGTGTAGGTAAGAACGGTTCTTGCTAGAAGCCCGTAGTAGCCACATAAAACTTGCAACAACAAAGTAGAGGACGTCTAACTTGTTTTTGCAGGGTATGTTGTGATGTGATATGGTCAAGACATGATGTGATATACGTTATTGTATGAGATGACCATGTTTTGTAATTTATCGACAACCGACAGGAGCCTTATGGTTGTCTCATTATTGTATGAATTTCAAATGCCATGTAATTGCTTTACTCTATTGCTATGCATTAGCAATAGTTGTAGAAGCAATAGTCGGCGAGGCGACCATGACACAACGATGGAGATCAAGGTGTCAAGCCGGTGACGATTGAGATCATGACGATGCTTTGGAGATGGAGATAAAAAGCATGCGATGATGAAGGCCATATCATATCACGTACTTTGATTGCATGTGATGTTTATCTTTTATGCATCTTATGTTGCTTAGACCGTCAGTAGCATTATAAGATGATCCCTTCACTAAATTTTAAGATATAAGACTTCTCCCTGAGTATGCACCATTGTGAATGTTTGTCGTTTTGAGACACCACGTGATAATCAGGTGTGGTAGACTCTACGTTCACATACAGCGGATGTAAGACAGTTTTGCACATGCAGAATACTTGGGTTAAACTTGATGAGCCTAGCATGTACAGACATGGTCTCGGAACACTACAGACCGAAAGGTCGAACATGAGTCATATAGTAGATATGCTCAACATAGAGATGTTCACCATTGATGACTACCCCATCTCATGTGATGATCGGACATGGGTTAGTTGATTTGGATCACGTATCACTTAGATAACTTGAGGGGTGTTTATTTAAGTGGGAGTTCATTAGTAATTTGATTACTTGAACTTTAATTTACCATGAACTCAGTCCTGATAGTATTTGCAAATTATGGCGTAGATCAATTGCTCGTGTTGTAGCTCCCCTATGTTTTTGATATGTTCCTAGAGAAAACTAAGTTGAAAGATGATAGTAGCAATGATGCTAACTGGGTCCGTGATCTGAGGATTATCCTCATTGTTGCACAAAAGAATTATGTCCTTGATGCACCGCTAGGTGACAGACCTATTGCAGGAGTAGATGTAGACGTTATGAACGTTTGGAAAGCTCGATATGATGACTACTTGTTAGTTTAGTGTTCTATGCTTTACGGCTTAGAACCGGGGCTTCGAAAACGTTTTGAACACCACTGAGCATATGAGATGTTCCAAGAGATGAAATTGATATTTCAGACTCATGTCCGTGGCGAGAGGTATGAGACCTCTGACAAGTACTTTGCCTACAAGATGGAGGAAAATAGCTCAGCTAGTGGGCATGTGCTCAGAATGCCCGGGCACTACAATCGCTTGAATCAAGTGGGAGTTCATCTTCCAGATAAGATAGTGATTGACAGAGTTCTCTAGTCACTATTGCTACCTCTTGAGCTTGTGTTGGTTTTCCCTTGAAGAGGAAAGGGTGATGCAGCAAAGTAGCGTAAGTATTTCCCTCAGTTTTGAGAACCAAGGTATCAATCCAGTAGGAGACGACGCACAAGTCACCGAATACCTGCACAAACAATCAAGAACTTGCAACCAACGCGATAAAGGGGTTGTCAGTCCCTTCACAATCACTCGCAAAAGTGAGATCTGATAGAGATAGATAAACGGTAAAGTAAATATTTTTGGTATTTTGGGGTGTATGATTGAAAGTAAAGATTGCAAAATAGTAGATCGAAAACTCGCAAGATGTAAAAAATATTCAATAATATGGAAAAGAGACCTGAGGGCCATAGGTTTCACTAGTGGCTTCTCTCGAGATAGCATATATTATGGTGGGTGAACAAATTACTGCCGAGCAATTGATAGAAAAGCGCATAATTATGATGACATCTAAGGCAATGATCATGAACATAGGCATCACATCCGTATCAAGCAGACCAACTCCTGCTTACATCTACTACTATTACCTCACACATCAACCGATATCCAGCATGCATCTAGGGTATTAAGTTCATAAAGAATGGAGTAACGCATTAAGCAAGATGACATGATGTAGAGGAAATAACTCAAGCAATATGATGAAAAACCCATCTTATTATCCTCGATGGCAACAATACAATACGTGCCTTGCTGCCCTTACTTTCACTGGGAAAGGACACAGCAAGATTGAACCCAAAGCTAAGAAATTCTCCCATTGCAAGAAAGATCAATCTAGTAGGCCAAACTAAACCGATAATTTTAAGAGACTTGCAAAGATATCAAATCATGCATATAAGAATTCAGAGAAGAACCAAATAATATTCATAGATAATCTTGTTCATAAATCCACAAGTCATCGGATCTCGGCAAACACACCTTAAAAGAGTATTACATCGAATAGATCTCCAAGAACATCGAGGAGAACATGGTATTGAGAATCAAAGAGAGAGAAGAAGCCATCTAGCTAATAACTATGGACCTGAAGGTCTATGGTAAACTACTCACGCTCCATCGGAGAGGTAATGGTGTTGATGTATAAGCCCTCCATGATTGAATCCCCCACTGACAGGACGCCAGAAAAGGCCCCAAGATGGGATCGCACGGGTACAGAAGGTTGCAGTGGTGGAAAAGTGGTTTCGTGGCTCCCCCTGATGTTTTTAGGGTATAAGAGTATATATAGGTGAAGGAACTAGGTCAGGGGAGGTACAAGGGTCCCACGAGAGTGGGGGCGCGCCCTCCTGCCTCGTGGACTCCTCATTGCGTCTCCGACTTCATCTCCAAGTCTTCTGGTTTGCTTTCGGTCCAAGAAAGATCATCGCAAAGGTTTCATTCTGTTTGGACTCCGTTTGGTATTCCTTTTCTACAAAACTCTAAAATAGGCAAAAAAAAATAGAAACTGGCACTGGGCCCTCGGTTAATAGGTTAGTCCCAAGAATATTATAAAATAGCATATTAAAGCCCATTAAACATCCAAAACAGGTAATATAATAGCATGGAACAATCAAAAATTATAGATACGTTGGAGACGTATCAAGCATCCCCAAGCTTAATTCCTGCTCGTCCTCGAGTAGGTAAATGATAAAAACCGAATTTTTGATGTGGAATGCTACCTAACATATTTATCCATGTAATTTTCTTTATTGTGGCATGAATGTTCAGATTCGAAAGATTCAAGACAAAATTTTAATATTGATATAAAAACAATAATACTTCAAGCATACTAACAAATCAATCATGTCTTCTCAAAATAACATGGCCAAAGAAAGCTATCCATACAAAACCATATAGTCTGGCTATGCTCTATCTTCATCACACAAAATATTTAAATCATGCACAACCCCAATTTCAGCCAAGCAATTGTTTCATACTTTAGTATTTTCAAACTTTTTCAATCTTCACGCAATACATGAGCATGAGCCATGGACATAGCACTATAGGTGGAATAGAATGGTGGTTGTGGAGAAGACAAAAAGGAGAAGATAGTCTCACATCAACTAGGCATATCAACGGGCTATGGAGATGCCCATCAATAGATATCAATGTGAGTGAGTAGGGATCGCCATGCAATGGATGCACTAGAGCTATAAGTGTATGTTTTCTCACGAAGACCTAGGGCACTTTGAGGAAGACCATCATTGGAATATACAAGACAAGTTCTATAATGAAAAATTCCCACTAGTATATGAAAGTGACAACATAGGAGACTCTCTATAATGAGCATGCGTGTACATCCATGACGTTTTATGACAGAATCAAGATAGTCATATCTGTGCCGTCGTAGAAGTGTTCCATGACATTACCAAAATTATCATCACGGAAGTGTCCACTTCCATGACGATAAATCACGCGTCATAGAAGTGCTTTCGTCAAGGGTGACCGACACGTGGCATCCACCGTAATGGCTCGCCACTAAGCTACCGGGTCCGGTTTTGGATCTGATAACCCATTAACATCCACGACCAATGGGGATTTTCCACGTGTAAAATTGGCTGGAGGAAACACGTGTCGGCTCACTGTTGGGACATATGTCATCCACTCATTGGACTGAAGGCACCTATGATACGTCGACACGTGGCATGACCCAATAGAGGCCCATTCCTGTGAAAAGGCCGGCCTGTTTGACTTGGTCAAAAGGTGGCGGGCCGGCCCATGGAAAGCCTGTTAATGGCCTGTTCACATATAGCCCATTTACAACCCGCTAACCCAGGGCCCATTATGACCGATTCGAATTAGGCCCAGTAGCATCATCTAGGCCGTCCAATATGATTCCAGCCCGTTTTAACTTCCAGCCCATGTATGGTCCATGACTTCTTTCGACCCATATGAGGCCCTTTGTAACTCTTGGCCCATTAACGACCCATGGTGAAACTGGACTGTAATGAATAGTGTATCACTTTATACCCATTAACGACCCATTATTCCATTGGGCCATTTCCAGCCCATGTTATCTTTCGGCCTTCTCAGGGCCCATTTATTCTTGTGCTCATTTCCAACATTCGGTTACTTATGGCCCGTTAATGTAATTTTCTGCTTGTGGGCCAAATTTAGCCCGTGGTTACAATCGGCCCGTTTGTGGCTTGTTAATATGTTGGGCCATTTTCATAGCGTCATCAAATACGACCGATTAACAACATCCCGTTATGGTCGGCCCATGAATGGAGGATTCCAACTCTAGCCCATTTACAGCCATAATGCGGTCTGTTATTGGCCCATGCTTGGTCAATCGATCATACGGCCCATAGAAGGCCCATTGATGATACAGCCCGTAGAAGGCCCATTGTGTCTACGCCCCATAGAAGGACCATTGTTTCTATGCCCCGTAGAAGGACCATTGTTTCTACGGCCTGTAGAAGGCCCATTGTTTCTATGGCCCGTAGGAGGCCCAATGTCACTACAGTAAATATGTAGCCCATGGTTATTGTGTCCTAGTTTTAAAAAATAGGTTATTGCGGCCACTAGCAAACCACGGAAAAAGAACTGCGCTGACTACAAGCAAATAAATAAACAAGACAACAAGGAAATAAATAAGCAAGCAACTTACGCTAGGCTATCACGGCTATTACACATATTACATCCACTGGCATCAAAGTTCGCCACCTATGCAAATATAGTTAACAAAGCAGCATATCATATACACTGGTTGTCAAAGTTGGCGACCAGTGCAAATAAACGCCGCAGCAAAACAAGTCCAGAACGGAAACCACTTCAGAAGATCTTAAGATACAATATCCTGGGTACCCATAATGCTGGCAAGATGCTTAGAAAACTTATTAACTTTCTCTTGTTTGGTGCTTAAATCCTCCAGCGCTTGCTGTTGCACCAGAAAATATGCATTTGAATTCTGCAGGGACTTCCTTAGTCCTTCAGCTTCCTGTTGCAGCACATCTGATTGATGTCTTTCAACTTCATGTTGAGACTCAAGAAGACGAAATGATTCAGGCAGCGAGTTCGAAGAGCTTGTGCCAGCAGTAGTGGCTAGTAACTCGAACACTACATCAAGACAAGACTTTTGGATTCTCTCACTATCGTCAAGATAGTTTTTAGCAGCTTTCTTGGAGGCCAACAGGGATGTCTCACTATCTTGAACCTTATCTCTATTACTTCCTTTACCATTGCATAACGGGGTACTGTTCTCCAATATTTTGTCCGCATTCTAAAAGAGAAACAAGCAGACACATCACATGTTTACCATGTTGTATAGAAAACTCATTTTGGTAAATCAGTTCAGTAGTAAAGTGGATAGGATAACATCATGAAACAAACATATATCTTGTGTACCATGGTCACTTTATGGTCTATATCATTCTATTTTTTGTTGCCAAATCAAGATAGAGACACAATTCAAATAATTTTTGTTCAAGACAAAGCAGAATAGACAGAATATAAGTGTGGGAAACTATAGAGCAATAACAACACTTGTAATGTGCATGACATGAGAACATAACTGTTTATTCAATTGAAACTAAAATCAACATAGAGCAAGTTACAACAGCAAACCAGTTAAAGAAACAGGTTTAAAACATACCTGTTTCGGCATTGGAGTTTCAATTCGATCCTTCAAATCTAAAAATAGTTGGTATGAGTAAATATAGTGATGCAAGAGGAAAGGAGTATGAACCATAGCTACAGAACCTGACCTAAGAACAATTCTTCTTCTCCTTTAAGCGTTGAGTTGGGACTCGGAGTGGTGGTCCTCATTCTTTGGGCACTGTAGTTCCCTTACTAACTGCTGGTGTTTGGGTGCTCTGTGGTGGAGACGGTGTTGTGTCAACTGGAATTGGGTTACTATCTTCTGGGGTTGGGGTTAGAAGGGGTGTAGCTGGTTCTCTGTCCAACTGGGTAGGGGTACAATCTGCGAGAGTGTGGGCTATGTGTGGTGGGACTGGTTCTTGGGCAAGTACAACTGTGGTTCTATCTGTATCAACTGGTAGCACTATCTTTTCTGAAGACCGTGTTGTTACTCCCCTAGATACTGCCATCACCCTCTCCAATTCAAATGGCTGATAAACAAGAAAACTAATTGAATGTACATACATTGTATCATAGACAGGTGCAATGGATAGTGGGGAATAAAAGAGGGCATGAAATAATTCACATTTATGTTGTCTAACCAAACAGGATAGCATGACACAATTTCACATATATGATGGCTAACTAAACATGATAGCATGACACAATTTCACATTATGATGGCTAACTAAAAAAGATGGAAAGACATAGTTCAAAATATGATGACTATGTAAACAGGATGACATGGTATAACTATATAATGTGTTTATTAAATAGGTTGGCATGCCATAATTCACATACATGCCGCCTATGGAAACATGATAGCTTCATATAATTCACGGATAGAATGACATAATTCAAAATATGATGACTGTAAACACTAAACATGATGAGATGATATAACTATATGATGTCTTTATTAAATGGATTGCCATGCCATAATTCAGATATATGCTGTGTATGTAAACATGATGGCATGATATAATTCAAATATATTATTTATATAGTAAGCAAGTAAGCAGATGGCAATCCATATATGATGTAAAACTAAGCAATGCAAGACAACATGCTTGACATGGGTAATATAACCCTGCCAAGTTTGAGCATAGACCTCAGGGGGGAAATAGGACTAGTCATCAGTCTCTGAATCCTCCTCTGAGGAGCTCTCTATAACCAGCAAGATGTCTGCTTCAGCATGTAGCATTGTCTGCTCTGAATACCTTGTTTTCACTCCAGATACTTCCATCACCGCTTCAAATGGCTGATGCATAGGAAGAGTAGTTGAATATACAAACGTTGTCAACAAATGGAACACGTAATACAAAAAAATGATGGCATGATATAACTCACATACATGATGATTGGCTAAACAGCATGGCATTGCATAATTCACATATATAATGCCTTTGCAACAAGATAGCATTGCATAATTCACATATATAATGTCTTGCAACAAGATGGCAATGCATAATTCACATATATGGTAATTAGACAGTAAACAGGTGGCATTCACACAAAGCATGTCTAAACTAATCAAATGACATAGCAATGCAAGACACCGCACGCACGATATGAGCAACATAACCCTGCCAAGTTAGAGCATACACCTCGAGGGGGGGGATAAGACTGGTCTTCTGTCTCTGAATCCTCCTCTGAGGAGCTATCCGTAACAAGCGAGATATGCGCTTTGTCAGATAGCATAGTCTGCTCTGAAGACCTTGTTTTCACTCCAGAATTTTCCATCACCATGTCAAATGGCTGAAGCACACGAAGATTAGTTGAATGTACTAACATTGTTGAAAAATGTAATACGTAACAAAAAAAAGGATGGCCTGATATAAGTCACATATAAGATGACTGGCTAAGCAGGATGGCATTGCAAAATTCACATATATTATGCCTGGCTAAACAAGATGGCGTTGCATAATTCACATAAACGATGAATAAACTAAACAGATGGCATTCACACAAAGCATGTCTAAACTAAGTAGATGACATATTTGATGTATAAAGTAAGCAATGCAAGGCACCATATGCATTATATAACCAACATCAGCATGCCAAGTTAGAGCGAAGACCTCAGGGGGTAAATAGGAGTGGTCTTCTCCTTCTGAATCCCCCTCAGTACAGATATATTCCTCTCGATTACAATCCGAAATGGGTGGAGAGGGGGCTGCCTTTGCGCCTACCATGGAGCGACGTCTGCATGAAATTCTATTGCCACACAAGGCTCGTCTCTTTTGCTCTACATGTTCAGTTCCATTGTGTACAATAACTGACATGCATAGGAATAAAACATAGTGAGATTATGTAAGGAGTGCATGTAGAAATCCAGAGTGATGGTAGCAACCTGTGGATAGACCCAAAACCAATGACAGCAGGCAGATAATGGCTTCAGTTAAAAAATACAGATAATGGCTTCTTTACTGTTTGTTTCCCACCGAACATGAAACTCATAGTAGACACCAGAGATTAACCAGATAGTATATAGATACTATTGATTACGGCCCCGATATGTACCCCACAACCATTTAAAAACACAAGTTTGACCATTAGTTTGGAGCTGACTCGGAGTCTAATCGTTGAATAGGACGATAAAGTAGCATGTAATATTAAGTGATGCATAACGTAAGCAGACGCAAAAGAGTGTGACCTCTCTTGCAGACCCGTGTAGTCCTCGAGGTCATTTGCTCGGTGGATGATGGTAATGCAGTTGCCATGGCTGCCGGCGGCGGGGAAGAAGATCTGAGGCGGCGAAAGACAGTCTGGAGGCCAAATCCCTGTTGTGTTGGACCCTTCTGTCGTTGGAGCAGCTGAGCTGGGGTGGACGACAGCGCAGTAGGAGCAGGACAAACCACACAAGGTTTTCTTTGACAACTATCTGTAAGAGAAGTAATTCTGTAAGGGTTCGTTTGAATTGGAGGATTCTAACAACACACGGATAGGAAATACACAGTAATAGGATAGGAATGCACGTGCAAAACAGAGAATTTAAAAACACAGGATTTCTGCCAATCTGGATGTTTGGTTCACAAGAATTGGAAGATCACAAGATGCAAAGAAGCATGGTGAGATTAAGTCAAACCACAAGAAAATGTACTGTTATAATGCTATTATGCTACCATCTCTTAGTCTTGTGCTTCATGAATAGGAATTTGAAAAGGAGGACAAGTGGATATTAAAATTCCTACGGTTTTCTTTCAAGGAGACACTAAAGAACAAATCCTACAGTTTTCCTTTGCTCCATTCCTTTGAACCAAATGCATGAAAAGTAGTACCATAGGAAACTTTTCAATTCCTATGTTTTTCCTTTACTTTTCCTTTCAAGCACTGGCGATTCTAGTAGGCAGGCTTGAGCAAGGAAAAGCCTACACTCAAAAAATGTTTTTGTGCTACTTCTACTACTTTGGACCCAGGCCACTGCCCTACTAGCTCAACTCCTAGGCCCATCGACAAATGCAGAGCTCAAACGCGTAGAGATAAATAATGATGGCGTTCAAGAGAGTCCATCACGGATAGCTAAGTTGCCTAGTACCTCACTGATTGTCATATAGTAGGAGAAACTAATCGTATTTCATGTTACTACGTGTGCTTAGTGGACAATATATATAACATGTAGAGTAAAAAAGATATGCAACAAGTGTACAACCTCTTTGGTGAAGCCATGTCGATCTCAGCGTGACTGGGTTGGTCGGTGAGGATGATCCGGCTGACTTGGCTGTCAGAGGAGGGGAATAAGATCTTAGGCATCTTGAGATGGAGCCCGGGGTACTGCTCCGCTGTAATGGAGGGTTTCGTCGTTGGAGCAGCTCCAGTGAGTTGTACGACGTCGAGGCTGAAGCAGGACAGGAGAGACAATGTTAACCTGAGTGGAATTCTAATAGCATCTCCAATAGATGACGTAAAATACATAACCACAAAGTGCTAGATGTAAAATACATCAGCCGCTCGTCTCTGAACTTAACTGTTGAAACTGAATTTAACTGTCGAAACTGAACTTAACTGTCAAAACTGAATTTTGTAGTCAAAACTGAATTTTACTGTCGAAACTGAATGCACTAGTAGCAGAAAAGCAGTAGTACCAACAGTGCGTGTGGGAGCTGGGGCAGCTGGTCGTGTAGCAGCATCAGGTGAGGCTACACGTCAGTCGACTGGCTTTTTCATCTCTGGTCAGTTGATTTTCCAGCCGTTGGATACGAAATCAAGGCCTGCAGTTCATCTTCAACCTCCACCCCCTGAGCCGCTAGCCACCACCGGCAAAACAGCCGCCTCCCACCGCGCGTGGCCCATGGTGAGCCGCCCCGCCCGCCCCAAAACCACTCCCCACCGTCGATCCGCCAAAGCCCCGGCTATCCATCTAGGCCCCCCCCCCCGTGCCGAGATTTTTCTCCGGCGATCCCC
>NC_041381.1:143413711-143451566 GCF_002162155.2 Triticum dicoccoides
CTGAAAATCGACTGACCCACAAGTCGATTCAGTTGACTGAAGTGTAGCTAAATCGGAGCAGCAACGCAAGAAAGAGTGAGAGCAGCAACGCAAGCAAGAGCAAGAGCAGACCAGGTAGGGGACCGAGAGCAAGAGCAGAGCAGCAGTGCGAGCGAGAGCTAAAGCAGCAACAGCTACTACTGATGTGGACATCACCGCCGAGGGAGCGACGTCGCAGAGGAAGTGGCCGGCGACGCCGCCGTGGATGGAGCCACACCATGTCGGCTCGGGACCGAGCGCCAGCAGCACCGTGAGATAGAATCAAGAAGAAAATGTGGCGATTAGTGTACAACCTCTTTGGTGGCGCCGATTAGGCCGCAGCTTCATCCAAGGAAACGATGATGATGATGCTCTTCTGGTGGTGCAGATGAAGATGGCAGTGTGGGAATGGAGGTGGCGTGAAGGACGAGGGGAACATCGGGGCAGCTCCTTGGAGGTGGAGGGCGGGGTGGCTGAACCGGTGGGACGATGAGATCGACAACGGATCCTCATCTGGTTCCATGGATGAGAGACGTCGAGGTGTTGTTGTGGATGACATCATCAGGGAAGAGGCTCCGACTGGGTGGTAGACGGAGGAGGGTGTGGGGATTCACGGGTTTTCACGGCCTTGGTGTATGAATGGGTGGGCAGATAGGATGGGAGTGGGGAACCATGGCTTAGGGACGCGCTTGTCCTAAATGTGGGGTAAGTTATGAAAGTACCCCCACCGATTTGAGCTAGGCGATTCTTTCGGTTCAAGGGTATCATGGGCATTTCAAGTGTCGGGATTTCACAGGAGGTGGGAGTTTTTGCGCGCGTTGTAATTTTGGAATAACAAGGTGCGAATTGAGATGGAGGGAGTTGTCGGAGCATAATCAGACAAAGATATATCTTAAATATTTCGGGGTAACAAGGCGTGGGTTGAAATTTCTGGACAAGCCTAACATGTACTGTACCAAATCAATTCACAATTCCGTCGACGAAAAAGCAAAAAGAAATCAATTCACAGCACACAAGAGAGTCTAGTCCCGTGTACTGTACCAAATCAATTTGCACTACAAATGTCATTCAAAACATTGAATTCATGTTATGTTCAATTAAAATATTTCATTACGTGTATAATGCATGCAACCTGCTACTCAAATAAACGTTTTAGTGCATTCCAAACGTATATACTACCGCTTCAATATGAACTAATTTGAATTTGTTTCTCTATGTGAATAAGAGCTACAATAATGATTGTTGTTAAGTCAAACCATTTGAATTTGTTTATATATTTTAATAAGATCTACAATCATCATTATTGTCAAGTTAAACCATCATTTGTGTATTATCTTCACAGCACAGCACATGATTACTCTCGAGTTAGATATGAACTATGTGTACTATATGAACTCGAACTCGATTTTTTGAATCTACTTTATGTTGATTTCAAATCACAGTACATTTCAACCTCTAGCTAGATATTCATAATCTAAACCATGTCTTATATGTATAATGTATTTATCACATAATGTATAGTGCCCCGCTGTCGGTGTCAAAATCGGCGTATCTCGGGTAGGGGGTCCCGAACTGTGCGTCTAAGGCTAATGGTAACAGGAGACTGGGGACACGATGTTGACCCAGGTTTGGGCCCTCTCGATGGAGGTAATACCCTACTTCCTGCTTGATTGATCTTGATGATATGCGTATTACAAGAGTTGATCTACCACGAGATCGTAGAGGCTAAACCCTAGGAGCTAGCCTATGATTATGATTGTTCTTGTCCTACGGACTAAACCCTCTGGTTTATATAGACACCGGAGGGGGCTAGGGTTACACAGAGTCGGTTACAGAGAAGGAGATTGAACATCCGAATCGCCAAGCTTGGCTTCCACGCAAAGAAGAGTCCCATCCGGACACAGGACAAAGTCTTCAATCTTGTATCTTCATAGTCCAACAGTCCGGCCAAAGTATATAGTCCGGCTGTTTGGATACCCCCTAATCTAGGACTCCCTCAGTAGGCCCTGAACCAGGCTTCAGTGACGATGAGTCCGGCGTGCAGATTGTCTTCGGCATTGCAAGGCGGGTTCTTCTCCAAATCCAGAGTACCTGTCGTAGCGAACAGTGTTCAGCTTCCCATTAATGTTGTACTCCTCGGCTTCTATGCTTCAATAATGGCCATCTCCACGTGTCGAGTGAATACGAGGAGCCGGGGCATTTTTACATTTGCCACCATGAACCTATAAGCAAACCGCCTATTTGAAGAGACGGGGATCCTCAGATCCAAATCTCACCATCTTCCCCCCGACAAGCATTCAACAGAGCGCGTCCGAAAAATCCATTCCATCATGGCCGGTCGCCGTAGCTCTGCTTCTCGTTCGCGCAGTTATGCGCCGGGTGACTAGAAAAGGTGCTCTGTCCCTCATAGCCGTTTAGTAGAGTTGCAGACCCAAGGGTTTCTACCACCTGCATACATAACGACGGGGAGCAAGCGGAGAGCTTTCCAAACCCATATAGAGGGGAGCGGATATGCCTTGTCCCATATTTGCTGAGAGGACTTGGGTTTCCAATCCACCCATTCCTCTGCGGGCTCCTGGAGTTCTATAGCCTCCAGCTGCATAACTTCACTCTTGCCTCCATACTGCACATCGCAGGGTACGTTTCCCTCTGCGAGCTATTCCTGGGCTGCGAAGCCCATTTCGGGTTATGGAAGAGGCTATTCTGCCTCGTCCCTCGCAATCAGGAGGGATCTATATATCAAGTGGGCGGAGCCGAAATATGGTGCATCATCCAGGCCGGATACCTGTCCGGCACTCCGAAGAAGGCATCCGAAGACTGGCGTTTGGAGTGGTTTTATGTAGATGACGTTCCCCTCCCGGACCCAGTCCGGCCAGGCCTTCCTGAGTTCAACAACGCCCCGCTAAAGAAACACCAAAGATGGTGCCCTCGGAGCCCCTAGGAGGAAGACGATTGAGAAGTCCTCTATCTGATGGGCAGGATGAAAATACTAGCCGGCAGCCACTACAATATCGAGGGAAACCCATGTGGCACTTTAACGGAGAAGACGACGCCACCCGCTGAGGTCGTAAAGGTCTGCACTCTGCCACCGCCTTGGCGAGAATATTGTCCGACTTATACAAAGGAGAAGAAGAGGAGTTCCTCCGCATTAAGCCGCGGGATGGATTTTCCATGTACAACCCCCCAAGCTGGGTAAGATGTCATTGTTTACTCGACTCTATTCATTCTTGTGTCCTTTGTCACCAATCATTCACCCTGCTATTTTCAAAGCAGGAACTGAAAAGGACCGTGAAAGAGTTCAACAGCCCACCTCCGCAGCTAGAGGATCCTGGCCGGGCTTCCGACCCCGGACTTGAAGAAGATCCGGATATATCTATGGAGCTTGCTAACGGGACATTCAATCAAGCAAGTTGTGGCGGCGCCTTGGTGGCCATCCTCGCCGATTATCCCGGGTTGCTCCTAGCGTCGAATGTAAGTAAAGTCGAAGCCCTAACTTCCGAATTATGTCATACCTTATGCACATATGCTGTATTTTTTATAGAAACGGCCATCGGGACATGGCGCCAAGCCCACCGGGGCTCGTCAGTAGAGGGCACCCGTGTCAGGCAGGCTTAAGAGGAAGGCGGTTAGGATTGAGACGCCGGCGCAGAGGTACAAATTAAACTTGCTCTGTGAGTTTTTTTGCTGAAATGTGACAGTTTTTATTATGTCCTGGCAGAAAGAGTAGCCGCCGGACTATATACGGAGACCCTATCGGCCATGCCTCAAGCAGCCGGATTCCTGAACCGGACTCACGGGTGGAGGCTGACATGGGTGCAACATCGAATTACCCTCCTGCAGAGGATGCGGACAGGCTTTTCGCTACAAACTCCAAAGTGGAGAGCGCCATGAATCACCGGCGCAGACGAGCCGTTCTTCACAACAGTATTTTTTTCCGAGGAGGCTTTTAACGCCTTCAACTCCAGAGACGCATATACCGTGCTGCTCAAGATGGACTTGCCCGAGCGACAGACCAGTATGCGAAAGATATACGGGTAAGAAAATTTGATAAGTATGTGTAGCAGTAGCCCCTGAAACTTGAAACAGTTGGCACAATTGATTTAAGGATCATTGTATGCATAGGTTCTTGTAGAGAAGAATACCTAGTTAGCTCAAGAGCTGGAGGAATGCCAGACCCAGCTGAAGGCCACGGTCGCTGGAGTAGAGGAATCCCAGAAGGCCTCTTTTGGTAATAGTTACCTTGATAAAGATATTTATAAGGACGTATACCAGTTATGTATTTGGCATGGTTGGCAAATCTAACAAAAGATTCTACAGACAATTTTGGAGAGAATCCGAAGATCGTGAGAGATAATGAGCCACATCTGCAAAGTCAGCTGAAGGTGGGCGAGCGCGTGTTAACGCAGGCTATTCAAGAGAAAAATAAGCTTCAAGATGTAAATATCCGACTGAGCGTCGAATTGGCAGATGTTCGGGCTCAGCTTGCTGACTCCGTAAAGGAGAACAGGAGGCTTCGACGCGACATTTATAGTAAGTGCTTAAATGAGCTGTAGAACAGTTCGGCGAGGAAGTGAATTAATAGAGTTGTTTGTAGGTATGCTGACGGGCCATCCTGGGGAGGAGATGCCCGATCCGCGGGAGATTTGCTGCAAGATCTTTCACAATTGCATGAGCGAGCTCGGCATGTGATGCAGGGTATTGCCCAGGCCTTGTGGCCATCTTCTTCCCTGCCAGGAGGCATGAGCGAGCTTGTGGAGTTGATCAAAGGAGCTTGGCGGCGCTTCCGATTATGGAAGATATCGACCTGCCGACAAGGTGCAAGGGAAGCCTGGGCCATGGTGAAGACACGATATGCGAAGGCTGACCCGAACCATATGGCCGAAGTCGGACCGGTAGGGTCAGATGGGCAAGAGATACCCGTAAGTCTGGTATATGACCAAGTAGCGTTAGCCGCAAAGTATTCCCAACAGGATTGTAGGCTAGACAGCCCGTTCGATGGTATAGAGGAAGAATATAGCCAGTCCAAGTGACTATGTAATTCGATGGACATATGTATTCCCTACCCGGATTGAAAATCATTTGTCATTGCGGACCTTTTCGCTTCAGCCCCCGGACCCGACAGTCCGAGGTGTATCCGAATACCCGCTCAGTTATGAAAAACTGGGGTATGTGTGGGAACCAGGCGTAGGGGTCATAAGTTCTTGAACAGACAAGTACCCAACTAGTTATGTTATATTACATGGATATAAGAAACATCTTCCGGAGAGAATAGTTCCATTCGGGGTCCCTTTCCCTGGGTACGCATGCATCGATGTGCATGTCTGAATTGCAAACAGAAGTGCAGGAAACAAAACATCTGGGGATTCGCGTTGTAATAAACGAAAACATCTTTTGTTCACTATCATGGAATTGTCACGTCAGCTGTCCTCGTGAAAGGACTTAGTTGTGGAGCCATCGCAACTAGGAAGCTTGAAGGGGTTAATCGGGACAAAGGACACGAGAGGTTTTTATACTAGTTCGGCCCCTTACGGTGAAGGTAAGGCCTACGTCTAGTTGGGTTGATATTGATGTTTCGATGACCAGGGAGCGAGATACGCTATGCCCGGCTCTCGATGAGTTGTTTCTTGCCCTATGCCGCCAGCAGGTCGTCCCCTTATATACACGGGTTGACGCCCTGCAGCTTACAAAGTCCCGTCCGGCTTATAAACAGTGTCCGGCTGGGTGACTAGTTAAGTGTACCTTATGATACAAGTCATATTACTATGGCGGTTTATTACAACGGGCCTTAAGTCGCCTGCGGACCTTAAGCCCTCTATGAACCGCCATCTTCACCTTTGGTCTTGGGCTTCTCTCTGGTAAGTCTTCCTTGCGTAACCCGGCCCCTCCTGGTCAGCTTGCACAAATAGTTATATCCCCAACATTAGGCCCCAGATTGATTTGAACATGTTCATGTCAATCTTAAAATACCTTATGGAACTGTCCTTAGTCCTTTGTCTTGCATGAAGATTTTAACTTGTCGTGACGTCATCATCTGGATCCGGGTTAAATCACCATGACGTCATCTTCAATAAAACTTATTTTTACTCCGTCATATCTTCCAACGGATCTTTGCCTTTACTGACCATCCCGAGAATCGAGGCGTCAGGGCCGCTGGATAATAAATTTTATCTCCTCGTTTCTCGTGCCACCTCAGTTATCCTTCTCTTATAAATAGGCGCAACCCTGGTCTTCCATTCTTCCCTCTTTCAGTCGTCTTCTTCCTCTCGCCTCCTCTCAAACTCCGCCGCTGCCGCTGTCGAGCTTCCTGTCTTCACCGTCTCAGGCCGCTGCATCGACCTGGTTGGACCAGAGAAACGCGACGATCCTCCGCAGCTCATCCAGATCCGTAAGTTCCCTTTCATTCCTTGCTTAGATCCGCATTAGGGATTCTTCGAGTTCGTCAGAGTTCATCACCATTAGAGCCAAACCCTTGTTAGTTTTCCTTTTAGACTCCTCGTCTGATCTGAGAATGATATAATATGGCCGCGGTAGTTGTTTTCACACTTATTTTGGATAAAAAGCAGATCCTTTTCTCTGTATAAAAGCCTCATTCGAGCCTATGAACACATCTGCATCAGTCTCTAGGTCTAGAAATTTTTTCTTATCAGAACAGACCTTTGATCTTGAATATCAGCAGAAGATTATGAAACCTGTTTTTATCACCCAGAAAATTCCTTCTGTTAAATGCCTTTAAACACAACTGTCCAGGTGTCCGGGTTAAATAAATGACACAGAACCTTAGTTGCTCCTCATGACCTGAAGAATTGTGAACTGCTCTTGATACTTGTAGCGGCTTAAATATTGTTGCACAGCCATCCTTATATCATTAGGCCCCTCATTAAGCCGCCACCTTGAATAATTAGGATTTTTCTCCCGGGTTAAAATTGAACCGGATCTTCTTATTTTTCCATAGGCCAATTGTTGTCATGGCTCCTAAGACTACCAAGGCCCCTGTAACTTGCAATTGGGTCCCATCCATAGTTACCAAGAGCAAACTGGCTGAGTTCGTGAAATCTAGCCATCTGCCAAAAAAGGAGATCATGTCTTATCGTGCCCCTGACCCGTCTGAAGAAAGGCCTCAACCCAAATAAAGGTAGGTAATAATTTTTACAGATCATATGAGCCGGGGATTTGCTCCTCCTAGCTCAAAATTCTTCAGGGAGGTTTTGAATTTCTTTGACCTTAGACCTCAAGACATTGGACCCAATTCCGTGTCAAATATGTGCAATTTCCAAGTCTTCTGCAAGGTGTACCTAGGAGAGGAGCCAAGTCTGCTACTGTTCAGGGAACTTTTCTACATGAACCGGCAAATGAACATGCCAACGGGCCCAGTCTTGAGCTTGGCGGCATCTCGATCCAGCAACGGAGAGACTGTCTTTTTCCTTATGCTGAGCTGCGGAGTCACCCAAAATCTTGGAACCAGACGTGGTTCTACTGTCAGGACACTTCTCCGGCTGATGAGAAGCCTCTGCCCGGCTTTCGCGCCCTGCGCCTTGAGTCCAACCATCCGCTACCAGACAAACTGACAACCGTTGAACGTCTGCCTCTCAATCCCACCATTAAGAAGATCAAAGCTCTCGTGGGAAATAGTTTAAACGGCATCGATCTGGTCCGAGTCTGGGTTTCTTGGCGAGTACATCCATTAAGCCGCCGTCCCGGCTTAATGTCTACATATACAGGCGAAAAGGATGGCCCGTTACGCCATAGTCCTGACGACTTACCAGATGATGTGGTGGATGCTACGACCCAGTCGCTGCTGAAGGAGGGCACTGTGACGAGTAACGCCTTCGGCTTACTTCCGTTTTGCAAGAAGAACCCGACCCCTGCAGTAAGTTATCAATCTTAAATACTCTTTGCTATATTATACCTTTTTTGGTACTCATAATTCCTTATCCTTTTCCACAGGCTGATGATAACTTCTGGAAGGTCAAATACGACCATGAGGCTGCCAAACAAGCCAGGACAACCAAGAAAGCCAAAAGGAAAGCCACCAAGATGGGAACCTCAAAGAAGAAGAAACCCAGCGCCTCCGACTTACTCAGATTGGAGGATAGTTCTTCGGATGATGAAGAGGTAATCTTTAAATTTTCTTAATTCCCTTGTCATTACCTATCTGACATTCTATCCCTTTAGGAGGATACGGGGAACAGTCAAGCAGCCAATGAAGAGGTAACTATAATCTCCTCCGACTCAGAGCCTTTGCCAAAGCAAAAGATCCGAAGGGTGACCCGGAAAGTAAGATTTTCACATGCTCTTGCTTATCAAGATCCTCAATTTCTTTTGAAGCAACAACTTCTTGAGAACCGGAGGCAGACCCAGAACAACAAGGATGCGGAACTCTCCTCCGGCTTACCTGACGTAACCAGGAAGCGTCGGATTGAGGTTATCTCTGATTTACGTTCTGTTTTACCTTTAGCGGGCTTAATTCGTCATCCTCTCAATTCGTCTGACTCCAATTATCAGGATACCTCTCCTTCTTCCGGTGAATCCCTACAGTCAAACATGCCGGCTTTCAAAACTACTCCCGGGTAATGTAACCTTATGCACTTTGAACTTTACTTTACACATGCTTGCGTATTCATCCTTCTGCTTTTGTTAACAGCATGCATGTGAAACCCAGCAAGAGGGCGAAGAAGAATAAGCCGTCCCAAGACCCGATTGTAACTGAACCGGTGATTAATGCGTCTGCTCCAGACAGCTCTACCCATCAACCCCCGCCTGATCCGACTTCTGATATTCCAGTGCCAACCTCTGATCTGCCCACCGAAGATACTCTCAACACAAATGACCCGGAGACTCCTAGCTCGGTCAAGACAAATGAACCGGAAGTTGAGATTGTGAGGTCTCAGTTTGTTGAACCAGGGCGGCCTACCGTCCTTGCCAAATGTACTGCCAAGGAAGAACTTGCCGAACGCTGAAAAGCCAAGCAGGACATTACTGATTATACTCACTTAAGCATTGGTGATATAGTCTCGGGCTATCTGAATCAAGTGCATAATAGCCGTGACCTGGAAATTGACATGGTAAAACAAATACATCACAAATCTGAGGTATACTTATACTTTTTACCCGAATCTTACATACTGTACCAGCCCCCAAGTCTATTGCTTATGAATAAATATGTTCTAGACTTAGAAATTTGCTTTACTTGTTAGCTTATCCGGCCAAAAAGAATTTATTTAACCCGGTTATAACATGAGGCTTTTAAATTTGCAATATACATTAGCCCCCAAGTGTCAAGTATCTTTACTTGTAAAGTGCTTGAGACTTAACATGTGTGACCCGATATGATAGGTTTAAAATTCTTCAGCCTACATTAGCCCCCAAGTGCCAAGTATCTTTACTTGTAAAGTGCTTGGGACTTGAATGTTACCTTACCGTGATCCTTACCATAACGTGGTGTCAATGCAGGCCACCATCAGTCAATTTGAATCAGAGCTTACTGTCCTGAAGAGTCGTCTGGAAACTCAAGAACTTGAAACTCAGAAGGCCAACTCCAAATTTGAATTCAGTGTCTCTGAAAATGAGAAGTTGAAGAAGAATTTTGAGTCGGAGAAGAAAGCTTGGGCTGATGAGAAGGATTCCCTAGTGACTCGGGCCGAGACAGCAGAAGCATCTCTTGCAGAGGCAACAACCGAGCTGTCCGAATTAAAACGGCAGATATCTCAAATGGTCTCAGCCATCTTCGGTAAGTTATTGTGCAAAACCTCAAACATTGTAACCTTACAATGACTATTGTAATAATTACTTCCGGCTGACTGTTATGCTTGTGCCCATATAGGCCCCAGGAGCACCAACCTGAAGCAAAACATGCTGATCAAGCTTAAAGAAATTTACACCTTAGTGGAACAGCTATACTCCGGGACACAACGTGCCTTGGCCGTTGTAGCCTTATCAACTCCACATCCCCGCCTTCTGCAAGATGTATTGAAGAGCCTCGCTTTTCTTCCTCAGCGGATCCAAGACTTAAGGCGGGCGTCCTCAAGAGCCGGGGCCGTGGCCGCATTGAGTCGGGCTAAAGCATGGCTCCCAGAACTAGACCCGGCCGACCTTGCCCTTGGATACCCAAGTCTGAAGGAGATGGCACTGCATTTGACGACCATGATTTCACCGCCTGCGTCAAAGCCATACGTCCCGTGGCAACCCTTATTGGAAACGACACTGACCTTTGCAAGTACGCGCCGGCTTATGACAGTGAGAACCGGAGAATTCTAAACACTCCATATGATCAAATCAGCCTGATCCCTCCAATTCGTAAGCATACTTTTGCCCCTGAAGTGGACCCAGCCGGTTTAATAGATGATGAAGCTGAGTTTGAAGCTTTGAGCGACATTGACTGGGCTTCGTCAACTTTCTAGGACAAAACAATCGATGGAGAAGCGGAGAAGGATAACCCGGAGTCTTCAAGCCCGCGGAAGGAGTGAATCGCCAGGTGTTTTTGCAAAAAACAATGCTTCATTTATTCAGACTCGGGGAGTCTTGTAATAGGGTAGAAAAAACTTCCCAATGTTTGACATGCCTTCGCGCATGTTCCTAGTGCTCAATACTTTTCGTAAGCCGGCACTGCTATATATTTCTGGCTTTTGCTTCCGTGGCGTGTTGAATTTACTCACCTTATTCTGCGATCCTTTGATAATCTTTCCTGCTGACATGATGCTCACCTGGCACTTAACAACCTGATGTGATCAATATTAAACCGGAAAGACAAAAAACATCTCATAATGCCTTTCACAAGGTCGCAGGATAGTCAAAATAATTTACAGGCTTCTGATTCGAATACGATCAGTAAACCGTTCCAAAGGGGTTAAGCTAAGATTCGGATACGATCATACAGCCCCCAGTGGCTTGGTGATGCCGATCAAGTGGGTATCGACAGCTATCTTCTCTTTTGTTTGAATACGACCTATGTTTGAACAGGAAGCCCCCAAGTGACCATAAGAGTTGTTTAATGACGCTGATTTGAATACGATCCATGTCAGACCCAAAGGGGTTAAGCTGTGATTCAAATATGATCAAGAAGCCCCCAAGTAGGTTTGACAGTATGCCGATCAAGTGGGTATCGACAGCTATGTTCTCTTTGGTTCGGATACGACCTATGTTTGAACAGGAAGCCCCCAAGTGATCATGGCTAGATTCAAATATGATCATAAGCCGGACCAAAGGCAAAGCCGGATTCAGATATGATCTGTGCCCTATTGGTAGTTTCCACCATCTGACAAAAAGACATATAAACTTTTGAGGGTGAAAAAGGACAGAGGTCTTGCTTTATTACTTCATATAATATATACATTGTCAAAAAATATATACATCTCAAGAGCCGGTGGCTTAAGTATAGTAAGGCCGAAGATGGGCTATATTCCACTGCTGGCGGGTCTCCTCCTCCGACTTACGTGAGTCTTTGTGCTCTCGAATATCAATGAGGTAGTATGACCCGTTGTTTAGATTCTTGCTGACCACAAAGGGTCCTTCCCAAGGAGGGGATAGCTTGTGCATATCGGACTGATCCTGGATGAGCTGGAGCACTAAGTCGCCTTCCTGAAATGTTCTGCTTCTGACCCGGCGGTGGTGATAGCGACGAAGGTCTTGCTGGTAAATCGCTGAGCGGGCTATTGCCAAGTCTCGCTCCTCATCCAACAAGTCAAGTGCCTCCTGTCGAGCTTTTTCATTATCAGCCTCAACGTAAGCCGCCACACAGGGTGAATCGTGCCGGATATCACTTGGCAGAACTGCCTCTGCTCCATAAACCATGAAAAAAGGTGTATAACCCATGGATCTGTTAGGCGTAGGGTTGATGCTCCACAGCACAGAGGGTAACTCTTCCACCCAACAACCCGGAGTCCGTTGTAAGGGGACCAAGAGCCGTGGTTTGATACCCCTTAAGATCTCCTGATTAGCTCATTCCGCTTGACCATTGGATTGAGGATGAGCAACAGCCGAAACGTCAAGCCGGATATGCTCTCGTTGGCAGAACTCTTCCATGACACCCTTGGAGAGATTAGTTCCATTATAAGTTATGATGCTATGTGGAAAACCAAAATGAAAGATCACCTTTTTGATGAACTGAACTGCTGTGGCTGCATCACACTGACTGAACGGCTCTGCCTCGATCCACTTTGTAAATTTATCCACTGCCACCGGGAGGTGTGTCTTTTTATCCTTAGACCTCTTGAAGGGTCCCACCATGACAAGCCCCCAGACTGTGAATGGCCAAGTAATTGGAATCATCCTCAATTCTTGAGCTGGCACATGAGCTCGTCGTGAGAATTTTTGACATCCTTCACATTTGCTAACAAGATCCTCTGCATCAGCATGAGTCGTCAGCCAATAAAAACCATGACGGAAGGCCTTGGCCACCAGAGACTTTGAGCCGGCATGATGACCACAATCCCCTTCATGGATCTCTCGAAGTATCTCTTGACCCTCTACAGGTGACACACAACGCTGGAACGCCCCTGTGACACTGAGGTTATGTAACTCGCCATTAACAATTGTCATGGGTTTGGACCGCCTGACAATTTGTCTCGCCAAGGTCTCATCCTTAGGCAGCTCTCCCCGGGTCATATAAGCCAAGTATGGCAATGTCCAATCTGGGATGACGTGAAGTGCAACCACCAACTGTGCCTCCGAGTCTGGAACTTCAACCTCTTCCTCTGTAGGTACCTTGACAGAAGGATTATGCAGAACGTCAAGAAAGGTGTTAGGCGGCACCGGCTTACGCTGAGAGCCCAACCGGCTTAACGCATCAGCCGCCTCATTCTTCCTTCTATCAATGTGCTCCACCTGATACCCTTTGAAGTACCCAGCTACAGCATCCACTTCACGACAATAAGCCGCCATAAGGGGATCCTTAGAATCCCACGTGCCTGAGACCTGTTGAGCCACGAGGTCTGAGTCGCCCAAGCACCTTACCCGGCTTAAATTCATCTCCTTAGCCATCTGGAGACCATGGAGCAAGGCCTCGTATTTAGCTGCATTGTTAGTACAGGGAAACATGAGCTGGAGCACATAAAGAAATTTGTCACCTCGAGGGGAAGTTAAAACAACTCCAGCCCCTGATCCTTCTAACTGCCTGGACCCATCAAAGTGAATAGTCAAATACGTATTGTCCGGCTTCTCCTCAGGTGCCTGCAACTTTGTCCAATCATTGATAAAGTCCACCAAGGCCTGAGATTTGATGGCAGTACGGGGCATATACTTCAAATCATAAGGCCCAAGCTCAATAGCCCACTTGGCGATTCGTCCTGTGGCCTCCCTGTTCTGAATGATGTCTCCCAAAGGACCTGAACATACCACCATTATAGGATGACTTTGGAAGTACTGCTTCAGCTTCTGGTTTGCCATGAACACACCATAAACAAGCTTCTGCCAATGTGGATACCTTTGTTTAGACTCAATGAGCACCTCGCTGATGTAGTAAACCGGCCGTTGAACCGGATGCTCTTTGCCTGCCTCCTTACGCTCCACCATGATGGCAACACTGACGGCCCGCGAGTTAGCAGCCACATATAACAATAGCGGCTCTCTATCAATGGGAGCCGCGAGAATCGGTGGCTCAGACAACTATCTCTTTAAATCTTCAAAGGCAATGTTAGCAGCATCGCTCCAGACGAAAGTGTCTATCTTCTTCATCATCTGATATAGCGGTAAGGCCTTCTCCCCTAACCGGCTTATGAACCGACTTAAAGCAGCAACACGTCCCGCCAGGCGCTGAACATCATTAATACACGCCGGTTTAGCCAGAGAGGTAATCTCCGTGATCTTCTTTGGATTAGCTTCAATGCCTCTGTTTGACACCAGAAAACCCAAGAGCTTGCCTGCAGGTACACCAAACACACACTTGGCCGGGTTAAGCATCATCTTGTAAACCCGGAGATTGTCAAAGGTCTCTCTCAAGTCGGATATTAAGGTTTCCTTTTCTCTAGACTTCACCATGATGTCATCCACATAAGCATGAACATTACTCCCAATTTGATCGTGCAAACAGTTCTGCACACATCGCTGATAAGTCGCCTGGGCACTCTTGAGCCCAAACGGCATAGATACATAACAGAAGGCCCCAAACGGAGTGATGAAAGCTGTCTTCTCCTGGTCCTTAACTGCCATCTTGATCTGATGATAACCAGAGTAAGCATCCAAGAAGCTCAAACATTCACAACCTGTCGTAGCATCAATGATTTGATCAATACAGGGGAGGGCAAAGGGATCAGCTGGACAAGCCTTGTTTAAGTCCGTGTAATCCACACACATTGTCGTTCTTCCTGAGCACCAACACCGGGTTAGCCAACCACTCCGGGTGAAAAACTTCAACAATAAACCCGGCCGCTAAGAGCCGGGCAACCTCTTCCCCAATAGCTTTTCGTCTCTCTTCGTTGAACCGTCGGAGAAACTGCCTGACCGGCTTATACTTCGGATCAATATTGAGAGTGTGCTCAGCAAGTTCCCTCGATACACCCGGCATGTCAGAAGGTTTCCGTGCAAAGATGTCCCGGTTCTCACGGATGAACTCGATGAGCGTGCTTTCCTATTTAGGATCCAAATTGGCGCTGATACTGAACTACTTAGAGGCATCTCCCGGGGTAAAGTCAACAAGCTTTGTCTCAGTGGCCGATTTAAACTTCAACGCCAGGTCATGCTCAGTAGTTGGTTTCTTGAGGGAGGTCATATCCTCCGGGTCAACATTGTCTTGATAGAATTTGAGCTCCTCCGCGGCACAGGCAGTCTCAGCGTAAGCCGCGTCGCCTTCTTCACATTCCAAGGCCACCTTTCGACTCCCATGCACAGTGATGGTGCCCTTGTAACCCAGCATATTGAGCTGTAAGTAAATGTAACACGATCGTGCCATGAACTTAGCATAAGCCGGTCGCCCAAACAGAGCGTGATATGGACTCCTGATTTTGACCACTTCAAACATCAACTTCTCAGCCCTGGAATCATACTCATCTCCAAAGGCCACCTCCAATTCAATCTTGCCAACTGGGTAAGCCGACTTGCCTGGAACCACCCCATGGAAAACAGTGTTGGATGTTCTCAGATTCTTCCCAGTCAACCCCATACGCTGAAAGGTCTCATAATAGAGTATATTGATGCTGCTACCTCCGTCCATGAGTACCATAGTGAATTTATATCCACCAACCTGGGGTGCTACCACCAAGGCTAACTGACCCGGATTATCAACGCGTGGAGGGTGATCCTCTCTGCTCCAAATGATGGGTTGCTCTGACCATCGCAAATAACGAGGAATTGCCGGCTCAACCGAATTTACAGCCCTCTTATGAACCTTCTCGTCACGTTTGCATAAGCTAATGGTAAACACATGGTACTGCCCACCACTCAACTGTTTTGGATGGCTCTGATAACCCGACTGCTGCTGTTGTTGTCCTTCCTGACCAGATTGCTGCTGATTATTTTCACCCGGCTATCCCTGAAAACCGGAATTTGAACCGCCGCCTGGGCCGTGAAATCCGCTAGCCCCTGAACCACCGCCAGATCCATGACTACCATCAAAGGTATTGAAATTTTTAAACGCCTTCATGATCGCGCAATCTTTCCACAGGTGTGTAGCGGGGTGCTCCCGGGTGCCGTGTTTCGGGCAGGGCTCATTGAGTAGCTGCTCAAGAGATGGGCCTGACCCGCCGGATCGAGGCCACTTACCCTCACGTCTCTGATTGTTACCCTGTGTATTAGCGTTGGCTACAAGCTCCGGATTGTCGTCCGCCTTATGCTTATTGCCGCTTTGATTCCCCGGGTTATGCTGCTGACCCTTTCCATTACCGTTCCTTTTTCCCTTCCCTGTCTTCTCATCGTCAGACGCGGGATCCTTGGTACTATCAGAATCGGTATATTTGACTAAATCCGCCATTAGCGTACCCACATCCCTGCAGTCACGCTTAAGGCACCCCAGTTTCTGCCTCAGTGGCTCAAAGCTGCAATTTTTCTCCAACATGAGGACTGCAGAGCCGGCATCCATCTTATCATATGACTGAATTATCTCCTTGACTCGGCATACCCAATGGGTGGTGGATTCACCCTCCCCCTGCTTACAATTCGACAAGTCCACGATTGACATAGATTGCTTACATGTGTCCTTGAAGTTCTGGATGAAACGGGCTTTTAACTCCTCCCACGAACCAATGGAATTGGGTGGTTAACCAAGACCGGGCCGTTCCATCTAACATCATGGTGAAGTATTTAGCCATTGCCGCGTCACTGACTTCCAACAGCTCCATGGCCATCTCATAACTCTCAATCCATTCTCCAGGCTGTAAATCAGTCGTGTAATTCGGCACCTTTCGAGGTCCCTTGAAGTCCTTGGGAAGGCACACGTTGCGCAGAGCCGGTATCAAACAAGGAACACCACCGGTTCTGGTGGCTACTCCCATCTCCATAGAAGTCGTTGGATACTCTGGAATATCCTGATGAGCCGCCTATTGAGCTGCCTGTTGAGCCGCCAGCTGAGCCGCCCGCTCGTTCTCCTGACGTACTCGGTCTTGCACTGGGTTATAGCCACCATGTTGGTCACGGTGTTGGGCGTTGCTTGACAAAGCATCGGACTCCATGTGCCTGCTGTAACTTGAGCTCCGGTTCTGACGAGGCGGTGCTAACCAAGGCGGAGGGGTTGAATGAATCCTATCCCGGCTATAAAATAGGTCTCTTGCTGAGCCAGGGCCGTCTGGACAAGCTCCCTGATCCTCCGGGTCTCCATCGCTGTTGGATCATTACCGTCCACTGGAAGAGCTGCCAGACACGCTGACGCTGCGATTAAATTCTCCATGGGGTTGTAAAAGTGACCCTCCGGTATCGGCACATAACGCGGTGGTGCCATGCTCACATGAGGAGGTGGCATCTCTCGACGCTGAGCCGGTCCTCATGCTCCGGATGTCATAAGCTGATTGGCATCTGGCGGGTTACTTGGGCCGGCTCCAGGCGTAGCGAAAAGAACCCGAGGGTCGTAATTCGGAGGTAACCAGGATTGGGTCTTCTGGTGTCTCCTCCTCATTACCTCATTGGACACGTTTAAGCTCATCGTGAGCTGGTAAGCCTCTGACTGCAACCGCTGTGCCCGGGCGTCAAGAGCCGCCCGCTCCGTAGCTAGTCTAGTATCCTCAGCTGCCAAGGCCTCCTTGGCCTGAGCTATCTCCTCACCTACCCGTGCTACCTCCACGTCATGCTCATCTTTGTTCGCAGGGATAACCGTGGTGGTTAATAGGGATGTAATCTTGTCCATGAGGTCTATCAGCACTTGAGCCGGCGGGCGCACAGGGCCTCCTGCCCCGGCCGCTCCTATCCCGGACGTAATTGCAGCCGCGGCTGTAGAGTTTTGGCCGGGTTGAGTCCCAGCCATGAAGACTCCTGCCCAATTCAACGACTCACAGGGGTCCGGAATACTGAAGTCATCGGAACAGCCCCCGAGCACGCCATCTTGTACTTGACAAAGCGAATCTGTTGAACCGGCGGATGAATCACCGTCAGAGAGGACGGCCGTCTCACCACCATCTTCAGGTCCTTCAGAAAGTTCTTTTCCGTGGACGCAGCCCACAAAGACACGCTTCTTGCCGGGTTGAGCTCGGGCGGGTTTCGCACGCTGAGCCGTCTTGACGAGGTCGGTGCAGTTGTCCGGCTCAGGTCCTGGCTCACCAATCCGGCCGATGAAGATGTGGATCCCTCCGAAGGGGACCCGGTACCCGTACTCAATTGAGCTGACGTCGGGGCCCCAGCCTTCGTCGTCGATGTAGATCTTGTCGCGACGACTCTTGGTCATCCGGCCCACTACGTATCCCTTGAGCCCTTCGAAGTTGCCCTTCAAGAACTCAAATCCACCATGCGCTGCCCCACGGTGGGCGCCAACTATCATGGAATTGTCACGTCAGATGTCCTCGTGAAAGGACTTAGTTGTGGAGCCATCGCAACTAGGAACCTTGAAGGGGTTAATCGGGACAAAGGACACGAGAGGTTTTTATACTAGTTCGGCCCCTTACGGTGAAGGTAAGGCCTACGTCTAGTTGGGTTGGTATTGATGTTTCGATGACTAGGGAGCGAGATACGCTATGCCCGGCTCTCGATGAGTTGTTTCTTGCCCTAAGCCGCCAGCAGGTCGTCCCCTTATATACATGGGTTGACACCCTGCGGCTTACAGAGTCCCGACCGGCTTATAAACAGTGTCCGTCTCGGTGACTAGTTAAGTCTACCTTATGATACAAGTCATATTACTATGGCGGTTTATTACAACGGGCCTTTAGTCACCTGCGGGCCTTAAGCCCTCTATGAACCGCCATCTTCACCTTTGGTCTTGGGCTTCTCTCTGGTAAGTCTTCTTTGCATAACCCGGCCCCTCCTGGGCGGCTTACACAAATAGTTATATCCCCAACATTCACCGACCAAATATTCCCTTAAAAATGCTAGCTTTCGGCTTCACCCAGTCTGAGGTACGCATCCGGCTGAACCGGCAGTAACAATCGCAGAGGTGCTCCCCTTTCGCCGTAGCCGAATTAACGGGAATGTAGGGCATAAACACAAGAGCCAGTCAACCCAGCATGGCCAAAACTTAAGTCATACCGATGCATATAATGGTGAAGAAAAGGCACATATGGAAAGAAAACGGATATGTGGCTGGCAGTGAGCCACTAGAGTAATTGTATTTAACTTCCGAATAGGAAGCCCCCAGGTATAGAGAGCACGTGTAGTGCGGCCGGAGCGATCAAAGCATCCATACAATATTTAAAGCTTTATGTGAAAAAGGTAAAGAGGGCGAGAAAGGAAGAAGGACATAATTGAAAGAGCGGGGGTAAGGAGACGAACACTGAGTTCGGCACTAGGCGTAGAATCTTCAGAGTCTGGCCGCGTTCCATGGGTTCGGCTCGAGTCTGTTATCGGATGCATTGCACAGATGGTACGCTCCTCCGGTGAGAACCTTATCAATGATGAAGGGGCCCTCCCACTTGGGTTTGAGCTTGTCCTTCTTCTTCTCCGGCAGGCGTAGAACTAGTTCGCCGACGTTATAAGTTTTGGCCTGTACTTCTCTGCTTTGATATCTCCGAGCCTGTTGCTGATAGAATGCGGAACGGGCTTTTGCGACGTCACACTCCTCCTCCAGGGCATCTAACTTGTCCTCCCGATCTAGTTCGGCTTCCTTCTCTTCTTACATGCGCACACGAGGTGAGTCATGGATTATGTCGCAGGGTAGCACTGCTTCTGCGCCTTACACCATAAAAAATGGTGTGTATCCGGTGGTACGATTCGACGTGGTCCGCAACCCCCAAAGTACGGAGTCGAGTTCCTCGACCCAATGCGTGTCTGATTCCTTCAAGGATCGCACTAGTCTGGGTTTGATGCCGCTCATGATGAGGCCATTTGCACGTTCGACTTGACCGTTTGTTTGGGGGTGATAGATAGAGGCGTAATCGAGCTTGATGCCCATGTTGCCGCACCAGGTTTTCACCTCCTCGGCTGTGAAATTTGAGCCATTGTCAGTGATGATGTTGTGGGGTACACCGTAATGGTGTACAACCCCTGATATAAAGTCTATCACGGGTCAGGATTCGGCCGTTTTAACTAGTTTGGCTTCTATCCATTTGGTGAACTTGTCCACCATGACCAATAAGTATTTTTTCTTATGGCTTCCCCCTTTAAGAGGTCCGACCATATCTAGCCACCAGACCACGAAGGGCCAAGTCATGGGGATTGTTTGGAGAGCGGTAGGGGGCATATGGCTCTGATTGGCGAAGAGTTGGCAGCCTACGCAATGTTGGACAAGGTCCTGTGCATCTGCCCGGGCTGTCGGCCAATAGAAGCCTGTGCGGAAGGCCTTGCTTACAAGTGCCTGATACGTCCATTTTGCATCATGCTTCTATGTCAATATTTATTGCATTATGGGCTGTTATTACACATTATATCTCAATACTTATGGCTATTCTCTCTTATTTTACAAGGTTTATCATGAAGAGGGGGAATGCCGACAACTGGAATTCTGGCTGGAAAATGAGCAAACGTTGGAAACCTATTCTGCACAACCCCAAAAGTCCTGAAACTCCATGAAACAACCTTTTGGAATTAATAAGAATTTCTGAGCGAAAGAAATACACCAGGGGGCCCACACCCTGTCCGGGAGACAATGCCCCCCCTATAGGGCGCGCCCCCTATCTCCTGGCCCCCTGGTGGGCCTTCGGTGTCCATCTTCTGCTATATCATCGCTCTTACCCTGGAAAAAATTGGGGGCAAGCTTACGGGACGAAACTCCGCCGCCACGAGGCGGAACCTTGGGGGAATCAATCTAGGGCTCTAGCGGAGCTATTCTGCTGGGGACACTTCCCTCCGGGAGGGGGAAATCATAAACAACGTCATCACCAACGATCCTCTCATCGGGAGAGGGTCAATCTCCATCAACATCTTCACCAGCACCATCTCCTCTCAAAACCCTAGTTCATCTCTTGTATCCAATCTTGTATCAAACCACAAATTGGTACATGTGGGTTGCTAGTAGTGTTGATTACTCCTTGTAGTTGATGCTAATTGGTTTACTTGGTGGAAGATCATATGTTCAGATCCTTTATGCATATTATTACTCCTCTGATTATGAACATGAATATGCTTTTTGAGTAGTTACGTTTGTTCCTGAGGACATGGGTGAAATCTTGCTATTAGTACTCATGTGAATTTGGTATTCGTTCGATATTTTGATGAGATGTATGTTGTCTTTTCCTCTAGTGGTGTTATGTGAACGTCGACTACATGACACTTCACCATTATTTGGGCCTAGAGGAAGGCATGGGGAATTAATAAGTAGATGATGGGTTGCTAGAGTGACAAAAGCTTAAACCCTAGTTTTTGCGTTGCTTCGCTAGAGGCTGATATGGATCCATATGTTTAATGTTGTGGTTAAGTTTACCTTAATACTTCTTTTGTAGTTGCGGACGCTTGCAATAGGGGTTAATCATAAGTGGGATGCTTGTCCAAGTAAGGGAAGTACCCAAGTACCGGTCCACCCACATATCAAATTATCAAAGTACCGAACACGAATCATATGAACATGATGAAAACTAGCTTGACGATAATTCCCATGTGTCCTCGGGAGCTCCTTTCTCATTATTAGAAATTGTCCAGGCTTATCCTTTGCTACATAAAGGATTGGGCCACCTTGTTGCACTTTAGTTATTTTATTTACTTGTTACTCGTTACTATTTATCTTATCACAAAACTATCTATCACCTGCAATTTCAGTGCTTGCAGAGAAAACCTTACTGAAAACCGCTTATCATTTCCTTCTGCCCCTCGTTGGGTTCGACACTCTTACTTATCGAAAGGACTACGATTGATCCCATACACTTGTGGGTCATCAAGATCTTTTCTGGCGCCATTGCCGGGGAGTGTAACGCTTTTGGTGAGTGGAACTTGGTAAGGAAACATTATATAGTGTGCTGAAATTTTCTGTTATTTGTCACTATGGAAACTAATCCTTTGAGGGGCTTGTTTGGGGCATCTTCTCCCCAACCAGAAGAGCAAAGAGTTGCTCCTCAACCTACTGAACTTTATGAAAATATTTATTTTGATATCCCTTCGGGTATGATAGAAAAACTGCTAGCTAATCCATTTGCAGGAGATGGAACATTGCATCCCGATTTACACCTTATCTTTGTGGATGAAGTTTGTGGATTATTTAAGCTTGCAGGTATTCCCGATGATGTTGTCAAAAGGAAGGTCTTACCTTTATCTTTTAAGGGAGATGCATTGACATGGTATAGGCTATGTGATGGTACGCGGTCTTGGAATTATAAGCGATTGAAGTTGGAATTTCACCAGAAGTTCTATCCTATGCATCTTGTTCATCATGATCGTAGTTACATATATAATTTCTGGCCTCGCGAAGGAGAAAGCATCGCTCAAGCTTGGGGGAATGATTACATATATAAGTCAATGTTATATTCATGCCCCAATCTTGAGCTCTATCGGGAAATGATTATTCAGAACTTTTATGCTCGGCTTTCTCTTGATAATCGCAACCTGCTCGATACTTCCTGTGCTAGTTCTTATATGCTGAAGACTATTGATTTCAAATGGGACTTATTGGAAAGAATTAAACGCAACTCTGAAGATTGGGGTTCCGGCGATGGTAAGGAGTCAGGTATGACACCTAAGTTCGATTGAGTTAAATCTTTTATGAATACCGATGCTTTTCGTGGATTTAGTGCTAAGTATGGACTTGACTCTGAGATAGTAGCTACTTTCTGTGAATGTTTTGCTACTCACGTTGATCTCCCTAAAGAGAAGTGGTTTAAATATAATCCTCCTGTTGAAGTGAAAGTAGTTGCACCTATTACAGTCGAAGAAAAGACTATTACCTATAGTGATCCTATTGTTCCTACTGCTTATGTTGAAAAACCTCCTTTTCCTATTAGGATAAAGGATCATGCTAAAGCTTCGACTGTTGTTCGTAAGAGTAATACTAGGACTTATACACCTCCTGAGCAAATTAATGTTGAACCTAGTATTGCTATGGTTAAAGATCTCTTGGATGAGGATTTAGATGGGCATGTTATTTATTTCTGTGGTGAGACTGCTAATATTGCTAGGCCAAATACTAAGAAACGTAGACCTATCATAGGCATGCCTGTTATTTCAGTTAAAATAGGAGATCATTGTTATCACGGCTTATGTTATATGGGTGCTAGTGCTAATGCAATACCTTATTCCTTATATCAAGAGATTATGCATGACATTGCACCCATTGAGTTAGAAGACATTGATGTCACTATTAAGCTTGCTAATAGGGATACCATTAAACCCTTTGGGATTGTTAGAGATGTTGAAGTTTTGTGTGGGAAGGTTAAATACCCTGCTGATTTCCTTGTTCTTGGTTCCCCACAAGATGATTTTTGTCCCATTATTTTTGGTAGACCCTTCTTGAATACAACTAGTGCTAAGATTAATTGTGAAAAGAATATTGTCACTATTGGCATAGGTGGTATGTCTCATGAGTTTAATTTTGCTAAGTTTAGTAGACAACCTTGTGAAAGGGAACCACCTAGCAAGGATGAAATTATTGGTCTTGCTTCCATTGTTGTTCCTCCAACTGACCTGTTAGAACAACTAGATAATTGCCCGCGTGTTGCTGCGAAAAATATTGCCTACAATTGTGTTTTTACTCGCCACACTAACTCCCTTAGAAGGACCAAAATAAATAAATGGTTTTGCTTGGTCAAAAATACTTTAGAATGATACATTACTTATACCATTCAAAGTTTGAACAACATAGGGCAATCAAATTAGAGGATTATATGGAAATTTAGCAGTAGAACCAAAGGTTCATGGCTTCGATACATGCCGCCATCTCGGCTTATTCTGCAGGTGGAAAAAACTTTCAAGGTACAACTGAAACATCACCACCTAGCTATAACCCCAAGTTTGAACTCCCACATGCATTTACATTGATTCATCCCTCAACAGGAGGTAAACATATGCCATTAGTCTTTAAAGAATCATAAGGCTTCATCTTCTAAACATTCCTTTAAATTATTAGAGAAATAGGGATATAAGAAAAACATCATCTGATAGTGTGTATAGGCATGGAGGTACAGAAAGTGTCGACCTTTCTTCACTTTCCTCGTAGTAGACAACACTATAAGAAGGAGACTTAGTATAGTAGATATTAACACATGAAAAACAGTCAAAGGCAATTTCATAGTAGAAAACACAATAAGGATTGAGAGTTAGTAGTAGTATGCATACACTTTGATGTAACGCCTGATATTAACACATGAAAAACAGCGAAAGGCAACTGTAAGCAACCTGTAAACGTCAAGGTACTGATATTATTCAGAGAAGATAGATTAATCTTGCATCATCATTAATTAGTAAATGAACGACAAAAGAGATTATGGATGTCATATCGTCAAAGTAAACTTCTGCACTATTGTAAAGTAACTTCATCGGGCATTTTCAACAATACCCCAATAGTAAGATATGTGCACATGTGGTCCTGAAACAGGAATAGAATAACATCAGCTGCATCACTTGGACGATAGCACTGCCTTCCTCAACGGTACAATGACATGGTTGATAAAATTCAGGGTTTTGCGCAAACAAAATGTATTAGAGAAAATTAGATGAACCGGCCGCATTTCAGCACACCTTAATTTGTTTGGAAGGGCGGAGGGTGGGTCTCTGGGTAGTTACACAACTCTCTTTTTCTGCAGATCAGGATGTACATGTGGGGGAACCCCTCGACACACCAGTGCTCCCTATCTTGATCAAGCCCACGGCCCGACCGGCTGCTGCTATCGCTGGTCGCCGTGTGCTATGGGCGTTTATCAGATGGCAAGAGTACTGCAGATGCAGCCTGCAGGAGAGAAATAGTTCCATGTATTAGGCTACTTTGAAAGATAATTACATGGGTGTGTGGGCATGGTGCCCATCAGATCTGCCCGCACTTTTCTCCAACGACATTTGCCAAAACTCAAAAGGAGAAATTGCCAGATCATACCTCTAATTAGGCAGACACAGGTCGATCTCGCCATGGAAGTAGAACTGCAATCGGTTTCTGTGGCAAACCAAATTTAGGTCGCTTGTTGGCACTCTATCTGCTTGATTTGGTACCTGCTAATCCGCCATGGACGTCGAACTGCAATCAGTTTGTTGGACAAACCAAATTTTGGTCGCTCTTTGGCGACTCTACCCGCTTGACATTGGTACCTGCTGATCTGCGGTGGCAGTGCGGCTAGTCCAGATCCGATAACCCTGGAATCGAGGAGAGGGTCGGTGAAGATTGGAATTGGAGGAAGACAGATGGGATATGTAGACAGGAAAGGGAAGAACAAACGTCATGAAGAGAAGGGGAGAAGATTGGGCTGTGGGCGTTGCTTGGAATTTGGTGGGGAAAGGAATAACGTGCGCACTCGTGTAGAGAGGGCCGGTCCTATCCCATTCTGTCCGCTGGTCAAGCGGTAACAGATGCTGATCTGGCAGGGCTGCTGTTGTGGTTGGGCCCATCCGTAAGTCGGTAATAAAATGTTGACATGGCAGGTTTGCTGAGGTGGATAGGCTGCATGTCAAGAGAAATAAGATAGTGGGGATGAACTATTTAGGTATTATAGATACTTGCTAGACCATGAAAACGATATGTTTATGAAGGAAAGAGAGGAAATAGATGAAGTGTTCCTTATATAGGAACCTATGCTGAAACATAACCTTCCCGTTGAAATTCTTGGGGATCCCCCTCCACCCAAGGGTGATCCCGTGTTTGAACTCAAACCTTTACCTGATAATCTTAAGTATGCTTATCTTGATGAAACATAAATATATCATGTTATTATTAGTGCTATCCTTTCAGAGAAAAAAGAAGAAAGATTATTGAAAACTCTGAAGAAGCACCGAGCAGCTATTGGATATACTCTGGATGATCTTAAGGGCGTTAGTCCCACGTTATGTCAACACAAAATTACATTGGAGGACGATGCCAAACCAGTTAGAGATCCTCAAAGACGATTAAATCCCAAGATGAAGGAAGTGGTAAGAAAGGAGATACTAAAGCTCCTTGAGGCAGGTATTATTTATCCCGTTGCTGATAGTGAATAGGTAAGCCCTGTCCATTGTGTTCCTAAAAAGGGAGGTATTACCGTTGTTCCTAATGATAAAGATGAATTGATCCCGCAAAGAATTATTACAAGTTATAGGATGGTAATTGATTTCCGTAAGTTAAATAAAGCTACTAAGAAAGATCATTACCCTTTACCTTTTATTGATCAAATGCTAGGCAGACTATCCAAACACACACATTTCTGCTTTCTAGATGGTTATTCTGGTTTCTCTCAGATACCTGTGTCAGCAAAGGATCAATCTAAAACTACTTTTACTTGCCCTTTTGGTATTTTTGCTTATAGACGTATGCCTTTTGGTTTATGTAATGCACCTGCTACCTTTCAAAGATGCATGATGGCTATATTCTCTGATTTTTGTGACAAGATTTGTGAGGTATTCATGGATGACTTCTCCGTCTATGGATCCTCTTTTGATGATTCTTTGAGCAACCTTGATCGAGTTTTACAGAGATGCGAAGACACTAGTCTCATCCTGAATTGGGAAAAGTGTCACTTTATGGTTAATGAAGGCATTGTCTTGGGGCATAAGATCTCCGAGAGAGGTATTGAAGTTGATAAAGCCAAAGTTGATGCTATTGAAAAGATGCCATGTCCCAAGGACATAAAAGGTATAAGAAGTTTTCTTGGTCATGCCGGTTTTTATAGGAGGTTCATTAAGGACTTTTCTAAAATCTCTAGGCCTCTGACTAATTTATTGCAAAAAGATATTCCTTTTGTCTTTGATGATGATTGCGTAGAAGCATTTGAAGTACTTAAGAAAGCTTTGATCACTGCACCTATTGTCCAGCCACCTAATTGGAACTTACCTTTTGAAATTATGTGTGATGGTAGTGATTATGTTGTGGGTGTTGTTTTAGGGAAAAGAGTCGATAAGAAATTGAATGTTATCCAGTATGCTAGTAAGACTCTTGATACTGCCCAGAGAAATTATGCTACTACTGAAAAAGAGTTCTTAGCAGTTGTGTTTGCATGTGATAAGTTTAGACCTTATATTGTTGATTCCAAAGTTACTATTCACATCGATCATGCTGCTATTAAATATCTTATGGAAAAGAAAGATGCTAAGCCTAGACTCATTAGATGGGTTCTCTTGCTCCAAGAATTTGACTTGCATATTATTGATAGAAAGGGAGCTGAGAACCCCGTTGCAGACAACTTGTCTAGGTTAGAGAATGTTCTTGATGACCCACTGCCTATTGATGATAGCTTTCCCGATGAACAATTAGCGGTCATTAATGCTTCTCATACTGCTCCTTGGTATGCTGATTATGCTAATTACATTGTTGCTAAATTATACCGCCTAGTTTCACATACAAGCAAAAGAAAAAGTTCTTTTATGATTTAAGACATTACTTCTAGGATGATCCACACCATTATAAAGAAGGAGTAGATGGTGTTATTAGACGTTGGGTGCCTGAGCATGAATAGGAACAGATCCTACGCAAGTGTCACTCTGCATCTTATGGAGGACACCACGCTGGAGATAGAACTGCACACAAGGTACTACAATCTGGTTTTTATTGGCCTACTCTCTTCAAAGATGCTCGTAAGTTTGTCTTATCTTGTGATGAATGTCAAAGAATAGGTAACATTAGTAGACGCCAAGAAATGCCTATGAATTATTCTCTTGTTATTGAACCGTTTGATGTTTGGGGCTTTGATTATATGGGACCTTTTCCTACCTCTAATGGTTACACACATATTTTAGTTGTTGTTGATTATGTTACTAAGTGGGTAGAACTATTCCAACTAGTAGTGCTGATCATAACACTTCCATTAAAATGCTTAAAGAATTTATTTTTCTGAGGTTTGGAGTCCCTAGATATCTTATGACTGATGGTGGTTCACATTTTATTCATGGTGCTTTCCGTAAGATGCTTGCTAAGTATGATGTCAATCATAGAATCACATCTTCTTATCATCCAGTCTAGTGGTCAAGTAGAGTTGAGCAACAAAGAGCTCAAATTAATTTTGCAAAAGACTGTGAATAGATCTAGAAAGAATTGGTCCAAAAAACTTGATGATGCATTATGGTCCTATAGAACTGCATACAAAAATCCTATTGGTATGTCTCCATATAAGATGGTTTATGGAAAAGCGTGTCATTTGCCTCTTGAACTTGAACATAAGGCATATTGGGCTATTAAAGAGCTCAACTACGACTTCAAACTTGCCGGTGAGAAGAGGTTGTTTGACTTTAGCTCCCTTGATGAATGGAGAACTCAAGCCTATGAGAATGCCAAGCTATTCAAAGAAAAAGTCAAACGCTGGCATGATAAGAAGATACAAAAGCGTGAGTTTAACGTTGGAGACTATGTATTATTATTCAACTCTCGCTTAAGATTTTTTGCACGAAAACTTCTCTCAAAATGGGAAGGTCCTTACGTTATCGAGGAGGTCTATCATTCTGGTGCTATAAAAATCAACAACTTCGAAGGCACGAGTCCAAGGGTGGTAAACGGTCAAAGAATTAAACATTATATCTCAGGTAATCCTATCAATGTTGAAACTAATATTATTGAAACCGTAACCCCTGAGGAATACATAAGGGACACTTTCCAGAACGTCTCAGACTCTGAAAAGGTATAGGTATGTGGTACGGTAAGTAAACCGACTCCAAAACAACTCCAATGGCAATTTTTATCAGTTTTGGAATATTTAAAAAATTTAGGAAGAAAGAAGTAGTCCGAAAGGGACACGAGGTTCCCACGAGAGTGGAGGGCGTGTCCCCCCTACTGGGTGCGCCCCCCTGTCTCGTGGGCACCTCATGTGCTTCCCGGACTCCGTTTTCTTGCACGTTACGTATTTTGGTCAGTAAAAATTCATTATATATACTCCCGGAGGTTTTGACCACCGTATCACGCAAATATCCTCTATTTTCATTTCAAGTTGTTTCTGTTGCAGATCTAGAGCACCATGACTGCACCCTCCTCCAACAACGAAGACAAGGATGCTTGGCTATTGAAGATATAGCTAAAAAGAGAAGAACTAGAGGAGGTCAACAAGGATGAAGGGATCAAGAAGGCCATGGAGGTTCAAGCTTCGGCGGTGAAAGAAGAAGACATCCCTCAACATTTACCTAACTTTTCACTCCAGCAGAGATCGAAGCTTTTAAGATGATTGAGTTAGCTCGCATACAGAACAAGTATCTTACACAGGAGAATATTCTGTTGAAGGATCATATCGCTAGACTCAAGGGCATTATCCGCAAGCTGGAGGGGATTTTACGCTCGATGTGCGATTATCCATTGTCATCATCACCACCTCCATCACCTCCGAGGGAATAACCACAATGAGGGTATGGGCACTCCCTTTGGCAACTGCCAAGCTTGGGAGAGGTGCCCCGGTATCGTATCACCATCACACTCCTATCTTTACCGCTTTATTTAGTTCGATCCTTTTAGTAGTATCTTGATCTAGTAGATTGAAGTTTTGATATCAAGTAGTTTGAGTTCTGCATTGTGATCTCTTTTTGTATTCGAGTCCGCGAGCTATCTATAATAAAGATTAGTGTTGAGTCAAGGGCTTTGCTTTGTTGCTATGATCTTGAGAAAGTAGAAAGAATAAAAGAGCTCATATTGATCTTATGGATAGTGATAACTCCAAATATAGAAAGTATGACGCATAAAAATTGTTGAGAGTTGATGAACATAGTTTTGGTCATCGTTGCAATTAATAGGAAGTGATAAGGAAAGAGAGGTTCACATATAAATATACTATCTTGGACATCTTTTATGACTGTGAGCACTCATTAAGTATGACATGCTAAAAGAGTTGACGTTGGACAAGGAAGACAATGTAATGCTTTATGTTTTCTCACATCTCAGTTAAAGTATATTGTCATTGACCTTCCAAACATGTTGAGCTTGCGTTTCCCCCTCATGCTAGACAAATTCCTAGCACCAAGTAGAGATACTACTTGGTCTTCCAAATACCATTAAACCCAGTCTTGCCATGAGAGTCCACCATATCTACATATGGATTGAGTAAGATCCTTCAAGTAAGTTGTCATCGGTGCAAGCAATAAAAATTGCTTTCTAAATATGCATGACTTATTAGTGCGAAGAAAATAAGCTTTATACGATCTTGTTATGGAAGCAATAAAAGCGACGGACTGCATAATAAAGGTCCAGACACAAGTGGCAATATAAAGTGACGTTCTTTCATACTAAGATTTTGTGTATCCAACCCTAAAAGTGCATGACAACCTCTGCTTCCCTCTGCCAAGGGCCTATCTTTACTTTATGTTCTTACTTTATGTTTTTATTTTGAACTTGAGTCAAGGTGATCCTCACCTTTCCCTTTTTCATTTTATCCTTTGGCACACTCCTCGTGTTTGAAAGATCATGATACATATATCCAATTGGATGTTCGTTAGCATGGGCTATTATTGTTGACATCACCTAAAGGTGAATGCGTTGGGAGGCAACACAATAAGCCCCTATCTTTCTTAGTGTCCGGTTAATACTCCATAACCACAAGTACTACGTGAGTGTTAGCAATTGTAGAAGACTACGAGATAGTTGAGTATGTGAGCTTGCTGAAAAGCTCTATTGTTGACTCTTTCTGGTGTCACGATAAATTGCAATTGCTTCAATGACTGAGATTATAGTTTGTTAGTTCCCAATGAAGTTTTTGAACCATACTTGACTTTGTGAATTGATTGTTACTCAAGCATAGAAATCATATGATAAATTCTATATTTGTTGCTGTTATAAGAATGATCATGATGCCCTCATGTCCGTATTTTATTTTTATCGACACCTCTATCTCTAAACATGTGGACATATTTTTCGATTTTGGCTTCCGCTTGAGGACAAGCGAGGTCTAAGCTTGGGGGAGTTGATACGTCCATTTTGCATCATGCTTCTATGTCAATATTTATTGCATTATGGGCTATTATTACACATTATATATCAATACTTATGGCTATTCTCTCTTATTTTACAAGGTTTATCATGAAGAGGGGGATACCGGCAGTTGGAATTCTGGCTGGAAAAGGAGCAAACATTGGAAACCTATTCTGCACAACCCCAAAAGTCCTGATACTCCACAAAACAACTTTTTGGAATTAATAAGAATTTCTGAGCGAAAGAAATACACCAGGGGGGCCACACCCTGTCCAGGAGACAGCCCCCCCTATAGGGCGCGCCCCTATCTCCTGGGCCCCCTGGTGGGCCTCCGGTGTCCATCTTCTGCTATATCATTGCTCTTACCCTGGAACAAATCAGGGGCAATCTTACGGGTCGAAACTCCGCCGCCATGAGGCGGAACCTTGGCGGAATCAATCTAGGGCTCTGGCGGAGCTGTTCTGCCGGGGACACTTCCCTCTGGGAGGGGGAAATCATCACCAACGTCATCACCAACGATCCTCTCATCGGGAGAGGGTCAATCTACATCAACATCTTCACCAGCACCATCTCCTCTCAAAACTGTAGTTCATCTCTTGTATCCAATCTTGTATCAAACCACAAATTGGTACCTGTGGGTCTCTAGTAGTGTTGATTATTCCTTGTAGTTGATGCTAATTGGTTTACTTGGTGGAAGATCATATGTTCAGATCCTTTATGCATATTATTACTCCTCTGATTATGAACATGAATATGCTTTGTGAGTAGTTACGTTTGTTCCTGAGGACATGGGTGAAGTCTTGCTATTAGTAGTCATGTGAATTTGGTATTCATTCAATATTTTGATGAGATGTATGTTGTCTTTTCCTCTAGTGGTGTTATGTGAATGTCGACTACATGACACTTCACCATTATTTGGGCCTAGAGGAAGGCATGGGGAAGTAATAAGTAGATGATGGGTTGCTAGAGTGACAGAAGCTTAAACCCAAGTTTCTGCGTTGCTTCGCTAGGGGCTGATATGGATCCATATGTTTAATGATGTGGTTCGGTTTACCTTAATACTTCTTTTGTAGTTGCGGACGCTTGCAATAGGGGTTAATCATAAGTGGGATGCTTGTCCAAGTAAGGGCAGTACCCAAGTACCGGTCCACCCACATATCAAATTATCAAAGTACCGAACGTGAATCATATGAACGTGATGAAAACTAGCTTGACAATAATTCCCATGTGTCCTCGGGAGCTCCTTTCTCATTATTAGAAATTGTCCAGGCTTATCCTTTGCTACATAAAGGATTGGGCCACCTTGCTGAACTTTACTTATTTTATTTACTTGTTACTTGTTACTATTTATCTTATCACAAAACTATCTATCACCTACAATTTCAATGCTTGCAGAGAAAACCTTACTGAAAACCGCTTATCATTTCCTTTTGCTCCTCGTTGGGTTCGACACTCTTACTTATCGAAAGGACTACGATTGATCCCATAAACTTGTGGGTCATCAGTGCCCGAGCTGCAGCGTGGTGCCCGACAAGTCCGGCATGGATTTCAGCCAAGAGTTGCCTCCCTTCCTCTTCGGAGATGCATCTTTGGAGCACTCCGATGGCGCTTTTCTTATAGAGCCCTCCCTCATGGACTTTGTAGGCCTTAGAGTGTCATACAATACAACGTGCCTCATTTTGGTCCTCGGGGAGCTCTTGCCTATTTAGGTAGGCTAAGAAGGGCTCGGTCCACGGGGCGATGACAGCCATGATTTCGTGGGTTGAGGGTGTTATTTTGGTGGCAGAGCCTCCGAGTACATCAGATGGTTCGGAATTTGGGGTTGTGTTTGGAGCCGGTTTGGTGTTGTCGGTCTCCCCTTCCCATACCACGGATGGCTTCAACAGCCTTTCCAAGAAGATATTAGGTGGGACGGGGTCGCGTTTAGCGCCGATGCGGGCAAGGATGTCCACCGCTTGATTGTTTTCTCGGACCACATGGTGGAATTCGAGCCCCTTGAACTGAGCCGATATTTTGAGGACGACATTATGGTAGGCCGTCATTTTCGGATCCTTGGCATCAAAATCTCCATTTACTTGTCATATTGTGAGGTTCGAGTCTCCGCGCACTTCTAGGCGTTGGATGCCCATGGAGACTGCCATCCGAAGACCATGCAGCAAAGCCTCATATTTGGCCACATTGTTGGAGTCTATGTATAATATTTGGAGTAAGTATTGGACCGTGTCTCCGGTGAGGGATGTCAGGACGACACCTGCTCCTAGTCCGCCAGCATTTTAGAGCCATCGAAGTGCATGATCCAATTGGAGTAGGCGTCGTACTCTTTAGGGAGTTCGGCTTCTGTCCATTCAGTGACAAAGTCAGCCAGTACTTGCAACTTGATGGCTCGCCGTGGTTTGTATGTAATGTCAAACGGAAGGAGCTCGATATCCCATTTGGCAATCCGGCCCGTAGCGTCGCGGTTATTTATTATGTCATTGAGTGGTACTTCAGAGGCCACCGTAATCGAACACTCTTGAAAGTAGTGTCATAGCTTCCGGGATGCCATGAAGACCGCGTATGCTATCTTTTGATAGTGTGGGTATCGGGATTTGCATGGAGTGAGGACAGTGGACACGTAATATACCGGCTTTTGGAGCGGGAACTTGTGTTCGTCTGTTTCTTGTTCGACGACGAGCACAACGATTACAACCTGGTGTGTTGCAGCTATGTATAATAGCATTGGTTCGCCAGTATTTGGCGCGGTTAGGACTGGGTTGCTAGCCAATAAGGCCTTTATTTCTTCCAGTCCGGCCGTGGCTGCATCCGTCCACTCGAAGTGTTCGGTGCGTCCAAGAAGGCGATAGAGAGGTAGTGCCTTTTCTCCTAATCGGAAGATAAAGCGGCTTAAGGCAGCCACACATCTCGTTAGTTTCTAGATCTGCTTGAGGTCTATTGGGATAGCAACTATGACAGAGCTCGGATTTTTGCCAGATTTGCTTCGGTTCCTCTGTTGGAAACAATGAAGCCGAGCAACTTCCTGGAGGGTACGCCGAAGACACATTTTTCCGGGTTGAGCTTGTTGTCGTATGTTTGGAGGTTGTTGAACATTAGTCTCAAGTCATCTATTAAAGTTTCAACATGTCTTGTTTTGATGACCACGTCGTCCATGTATGCCTCCACTGTTTTGCTGATTTACTTCTCCGGGCATGTCTAAATCATGCGTTGATAGGTTGCGCCGACGTTTTTGAGCCCGAAAGGCATAATGTTGAAACAGAAGGGGGCATATGGTGTTATGAAGGCCTTTGCGGCTTGGTCAGATTCCGCCATATTTATCTGATGGTATCTGAAGTATGCGTTGAGGAAACACAGTGAGTCGTGTCCTGCGGTGGCGTCAATGATTTGGTCAATGTGAGGGAGGGGGAAGGGATCCTTAGGGCAAGCCTTATTGAGGTCCTTGAAATCGACATATAGGCGCCAGGATTTGTCCTTCTTTGGTACCACTACCAGGTTTGCTAGCCAATACGGATGTTTTATATCTCTGATGAATCCGGCCTCGAGTAGCTTGGCTAGCTCTTCTCCCATGGCTTGTCGCTTAGGCTCTGAGAAGCACCGAAGAGTCTGCTTGACTGGCTTGTATCCTTTCAGTATATTGAGGTTGTGTTCGGCTAGCCTACGTGGGAAGCCCGGCGTATCTGAAGGATGCCAGGCAAAAATGTCCCAACTCTCACGTAGGAAATCTCACAATGCGGCGTCCATTGTGGGGTTCAACTGTGTCCCGGTGGCAGCTGTCTTTGTGGGGTCCGTTGGGTGGACCTGGAATTTTACTATCTCGTCTTGCGGGCTTGAAAGAGGTGGACTTGGGTCGCTTCTCGAGTATCACGTCGTTTCTATCCACTGTGGCGTGCAGTGTTGTTAGTTCTTCGGCCGCGAGGGCTTCGGATAATGCCTCCAGGGCTCGTGCGGCAGTTTTATTTTTGGCGCGGAGTGCAATGTCCGGGTCACTAGCTAGAGTGATGATTCCATTGGGTCTGGGCATTTTGAGCTTCATGTACCCGTAATGGGGTATAGCTTGAAAGCTCGTAAATACGTCCCACCCTAAGAGGGCGTGGTATCCGCTGCTGAACGGGCCACTTGGAACGTGATTTCTTTGGACCTGTAATTCTCCGGCGTGCCGAATACTACATCCAGTGTGATTTTTCCCGCACACCGTGCCTCCCGACTAGGGATGATTCCCCTGAAGGTCGTGCTGCTTCGCTCCATGCGGCTTTTGTCAATTTCCATCTTGTTGAGCGTTTCCTTGTAGATGAGGTTTAATCCGCTTCCGCCGTCCATGAGCACTTTAGTGAGCCGGAATCTGTCCACGATTGGGCTAAGGACCAAGGCGGCTGGTGCCCGGACTGTTCGGAATGGAGGTTCGTCACTGGCATTGAAAGTTATGGCTGTGTCGTTCCACGGATTTATTGTTGCCACGTGGCAAACTTCGGCGAGACTGCACTCAGCTCGCTTGCGCTTATTATTTGAGGCGAAAGTCTTGAAGACTGTCAATACCGTATTGTTGTTTCCGGCGGGATGTTGCTCTGCTGTATGGTTTACGAGGAGATCCTCGTCGTTTTTTGCTACCTGCCAGAGTATCCAACATGCTCTAAGGCTATGTGTTGGCATGGTATCCGGTGTGCTGTGAATTTTGCATGGCCCATTGAGCCATTCCTCCAATACGGTTCCGCGCCTTGCATCGGGCTTTGATTTTTGGTAATCGAATCGGGTAACTTGCGAGAGTTTGCCCTTTTAGTTCGGATGAAGGGTTTAGTGAGAGCCGGACTATCCCAGAAGTTTGTTTGGGTTTTCCAGGCGCTTTCCATCGCGCAGTACTTCTGCACTATGGCCGCTAAGTCAGCGAAGTGTACTATGTCACGACGACTTATAGCATTGAGGATCCCTTTGTCCATGCAATTTTTGCAAAAGAGGGAGATTGCGTCTTCCTCGCGACAGTCCTTGACCTTGTTTATCACAAGGAGGAATCTGGCCCAGTAATGATGTACTGTCTCTTGGGGCTCTTGTCTGATATGCAAAAGATTGAATAAATCTGGGTGGGTGGGCGGATTTAAATCAGAATCCTGACCCAATCTGAGACACAGGGGCAAAGAAGCTTCCAAGCTTAGCGGCTCGGCCTCCGGGATGTTGCCCAACTTCTCCAGCCCGCCGCCCGATTCTAAATTCGGGGTTTGGGTCATGTCCTCCCGCGAGCGGGTGTCCGGCTTAGAGATCTCGGGAATCTGGACATAGTTCGTCCTTAAAATAGAGGGATAATTCGTGTGATGCTCTTCCACTACCGCTATCTCATGGGTGACCGACGGAGAGTAAATCTCCCTTTGGTCGGGTTTAAGCCCGATCCGGTCATAGTCCGTAGCGACGCCCAGAGCGGCGATGCGATCCAAGAGCTCATAGAGGGAGGAGAGCTCCATTGGGTCCATCTGTTTGGCGAGTTCCTAATCGACGTGGAGGCTGTTCTTGATGACCTGAGAAGTCATTGTTGGCACGACACCCGATCGGGCGGTCACGACGAAGCCGCCCAACCAGAGAGTTTGGCCTAGAGCCAGGGCTCCCCCAGAAGTGATGTTGTTCTTGACAACGAGACGAGCCATCAAGCCTTATCGCGACGACACAGTGGAACTCTCAGTGAAAGCACCAATGTCGGTGTCAAAACCGGCAGATCTCGGGTAGGGGGTCGCGAACTGTGTGTCTAAGGCTAATGGTAACAGGAGACTGGGGACACGATGTTTACCCAGGTTCGGGCCCTCTCGATGGAGGTAATACCCTACTTCCTACTTGATTGATCTTGATGATATGAGTATTACAAGAGTTGATCTACCACGAGATCGTAGAGGCTAAGTCCTAGGAGCTAGCCTATGATTATGATTGTTCTTGTCCTACGGACTAAACCCTCCGGTTTATACAGACACTGGAGGGGGCTAGGGTTACACAGAGTTGGTTATAGAGAAGGAGATCTAACATCCGAATCGCCAAGCTTGCCTTCCACGCAAAGGAGAGTCCCATCCGGACACGGGACGAAGTCTTCAATCTTGTATCTTCATAGTCCAACAGTCCGGCCAAAGTATATAGTCCGGCTGTCCGGATACCCCCTAATCCAGGACTCCCTCACCCGCCCCCTATGCCTATAAGTATTTAGATGTGAGTTGCAAACACCACATATTACCACAAATTCAAATAAAATGTGAGATTAATCGATATATAGTATTGCTTAGATTGTTCGTTATTTAGTTGTAAGCTGCAAACGCCACACATTATCACAAACTCAAATAAAATGTGAGATTGTTCGATGTATATAGTATGGTTTAGATTCTTCGACATTTAGCTCTGACTTGCAAACGCCATGCATTATCTCATTATGGTATAACATGTGCAAAACCACAACACGCGTATCACCACTATATTCATGCATGCTTATGTTTATAACACTATGATCTTCTATTCAAATATATGAATCCACTTTCATATTAAATTATGATCTTTGTTAGTCTCTTACACCCACACAATCCTCTAACCTTTGTAGCTAGCACTAACTTTCTCTCGGGCATGCACACACCCTCCTCACCCCCCCCCCTCCCTCAGCATTCTATCCATCGCGCACATTCATTTTTTTCTTTAGGTCGTTCTCCCACAGTCTCCACAACTCCTTTCCGACACACACTGATCGATAAACCTCTCCAACGATGTCTTCCTACAACATACACACGCACCTTCCATCTCCTCCTTTCTGTGTCCATGCCTCGTGTCTCTCATACGGTCCCACACATGTATAAACTCTCGCCCCTCTTTTCATCGATCTCACAACCACACACTCCCCCTATCTAGCTAGTAGCTCGACCTCTCGCACCACCTCCTAGCTCCATTCTCTTTGTCAATCCGTCTCGTTGGGCCTTATTTGCCTCTAACAAATGGATGTACGCCGACCGATCTCCCGCTATACATATAGCTAGCTAGGTCCTTATAACTCATTTTTTCCCCACGCGTCGATCAATCTACCTCATTAGTTATGTCTCTCCCTTCCTCCGACAAACAACAATTAATCTACTAATCTAGTTAGGTTTGCTTACCAAACACATGGTTCCCCTTCATCAGCCATGCATGCATTCCGACAAATCTATCATGTACAGGCACACACAGAAACACATCTCACTCTTATTGATAATATTACAGTTCTACCCTCAGTTTGTCTAGTAGGCCTCTCCCACCATCTTCGAGAAGCAACTCCATCACCCATCCAGCACTCTACCCCTCTCCCTCCCTCTCTCTCTCTCCTATCTCTCTCTCTCTCTCTCTCTCTCTCTCTCTGTGTCCCATCCTATTTCCTGTCCTTCAGTT